>NC_057808.1:292760435-292880211 GCF_018294505.1 Triticum aestivum | reverse complement strand
GCGCGCGCGCAAGATATGGGCCTTATGGACCAAAGGAGGGGACAGACCAGGCCACAAGGGGCTAGTGCACCCCCTTCCTTGTTTGGCCAGCCCTAGGGAAGGAAAAGGGGGAGGGCTAGCCCCTCCTGCCTTTCCCTCTCATGGGAGAAAGGAAAAGGGGGGCACCACCCTCCCCCGCCTTTCCCCAAACTCCAAATAAGGAAAGAGGGGGGCATGGCTTGGGAGGGACCCCAAGTAGGATTCCTCCTACTTGGGCACCTCCTTTGGCCGCTCCTCTCTCCCTCCCACCTATATATATGTGGGAGGGGGGCGCCTAGCACACACAATACAATTGCCTAGCCGTGCGCAGCGCCCCCTCCACCGTTTGCACCCCCGGTCATATTTTTCGTAGTGCTTAGGCGAAGCCCTGCAGAGATCACTTCACCATCACCATCATCACGCCATCGTGCTGCCGGAGCTCATCTACTACCTCGATGTCGAAAGGATTGAGATGGACCTAGAGGGGGGTGAATAGGTCCAATTACAAATTTTAATTGTTACATAGCAATTTTAGACAATAATGCGGAATATGAAAGTAAGCCTAACAATTGCAAGTATGATGCTAAGAACTAAGCAAGGTAAACAAGTAACACAAGTATGAGAGTAAGCAAGCACAATATGATATAGGTAAAGACTAAGAGACAAGTAACCACAAGTAGGAAGTTAGGGTTAGGGATAACCGCAACTCCGAGAGACGAGGATGTATGCCGATGTTCACTTCCTTGGAGGGAAGCTACATCACTATTAGAGAGGTGGATCTTACCACGAAGGCACACCAACGCACGAAGGCTGACCCTATTCTCCCTTTTAGACAACACCACGAAGGCATTTCTCAACCACTAGTGGTAGACCTTGGGGTGGTCTCCAAACCCTCACAAACTTTCCGGGAGTAATCACAATGGTCGATTCTTCTCCGAATGACTCCTATCGCCTAGGAGTCTCCAACGTCCAAGAGTAACAAGATCAAGGGAACTGCTCAAAACTTGTTCAAATCACGAATTCCTTTGGTTGAGAGGAGAGAGAGAGACGATCTATCTTTTGATTGGATCAACACTCAAGAATCCAATGCTCTTGGGATCTAGGATTTGGTGGAAGCAAGAGAGATTGAGAGAGAAAGGTGTTCTTGGAATCTTTTTACTGTGTTGGACCACTCCCCCACGGGGTGGGAAGAGGATATTTATAGTCTAAGTGCAAAAGTGGCCGTTGGAAGTCACTTATGCTGCAGACACCGGACGTCCGACAGGTACCGGACGTCCGGACAGAAAAGTTGGACCGGACGTTCGGCAGGCACCGGTCGTCCGACACACAGATAAAAACAGAGATCTAGTGTAGGGAGGTGAGGGAAGGTGCACACGGAGTAGACGTCCGAGAGTGTCGGTCATCTGGAAGGAACAGACTTCCATTAATTTCGGCTCTGTGAAGTGGCACCGGATGTCCGGTCACCACCGGACGTCCGGAAGCCGGTCGTCCGAAGGGAACGAAAATCCGAGAATATCTCTACTGTGACATGACACCGGACATCCGGAGGACAGGGAAGCACCGGACATCCGGAGACTGACGGTCGTCCGGACAGAAACAGAGGCCAAAATGCCTACTAAGATAGGAACACTATCTAAGAGATTTTATTCTAGATTTTGAGCAAGTCTTTTGCAAGAACCAGTGATCCCCTCTTAATAGTGCGGGATCCCTATACTCAAATAAAAGTAAAACAAAGAAGGATCTAAAGCTTTGCATCTTGTTTCACCTTCTTTTGAGTATCTTGAATATGTAAGTTTTGAACCACACTAATATCTTCCGGGAACAAAACGTGAGATGCACTTGACAGAATTGATTAGTTCCCTATATGTATGTGTAGCGACCAGACCTCAACTGGTCTGTGCTGCTGTGCACCAGTGTCATCCCTGGATCAGTAATGCTGACACGCACAGTACAAATGGAGGATTTATAACAGAGTAGCAATCACACACTTATTACATCGAATATCTCCAAAGAGATTAAGTATGATAAATATGGCTTAAGGCCATCTAAATACGATAACAGCGGAAGACTTGGAAGATAAGTGAGTCCATCTACTCCAGCGGCATCACTGAGTATAAGACCACGACCTAAGGCACCTTACTCGTCGTCTGAAAAGTCTGCAACATGAAACGTTGCAGCCCGAAAACGGGTCAGCACATGGAATATGCTGGCAATGTAACACATAGAGAATAATGAACAATAATAATGCTATACTACATGCATATATGGCTGGTGGAAAGCTCTACGGTTAAGTTTTTGCGAAAAGCCAATTTTTCCCTACTTCAAAGGAATAAATTTTATTTAACTATCATGGTGGTTGTGAAACATTGAGATGGTTGACAGCATCTCAATCCCAATTAAAAGTCATCATTAACCCAACAAAATTAATTAAAAGTAACATGGTGATGAGATTCAAATGAAAATCCAGGTACTAGATACTCAAATTGTCCATAACCGGGGACACGGCTAACCATGATTAGTTTGTACACTCTGCAGAGGTTTGCGCACTTTTCCCCACAAGACTCGATCGCCTCCGCTTGATTCTCGCACTGCATGATGTTTGAGAAACGGATGACCGAGACACAGTCTTTCAGGAACAATCACTCTTTACTCCGGGTGGACCGGTACACCTACTTTCCCCTACATCTGCTAGCCCACCTCTTCAAGAGATCATGTAACCTACTCAACTATGCTAGAGCCCATAATAGCTTGTGGCTGCACACGGAAGTTTCTAGCATGAATAATCTTATGATCCCTTTGAGCCTGGGTGGCGGTCCTTATACAAACAGACAACACTGGATTCTCCAGGTGCCTCAATCCACCCAGATGTGAGTTTTAGTTGCCACCTTAGGTAAACCATTATTAACAATCTCACATCTGTCATGAATATCTCTCAAAACCCAATCCACGTCTACGAGCATAGCATGGCAATATAATAGCAACGTAGAAGTAACTCCCAAGGGTTTGATAAGAAGAACAGGTAATAGGTACTACCTCAACTACTTCCCAATTCCCACAATTTAATTAGATCCTAATCATGCAATTGTTTGAGGAATAGATCTAATGCAATAAAACTGGGTATGGAAAGTATGATCAAAGTGTTACTTGCCTTGCTGATGATCCGCGAAACCTAGCGATTCGAAGTAACAAGCGGCACACTCCGGGTACTCTATCGCAAACAAACAAGCAAACAATAAGTACTCATCTAATGCACAGGTAAAACTCGAATGAAAGATCCAACCAGAAAGTTCAACTTAAGAACTCCGGTTTGCAAAAAGAATCAACTCGAACGAAGCAACGAAAGTCAAACGGCGAAAGAAACAAGCTTCGTTTACTAATCTGGATCTAGGTCAAATTTTACAGTAGCAAAAACTTGTTTGAGTAGGTTAAACGGAAAGAGAATTTCGAGACGAAACTCTAGGCGCTTGAATCGCCTGATTCCGATAAACGAGCGAAAAGTTAAACAGAAACGAAGATTCGATCAGAAATCGAGATCTGAGATAATCGCGGAAAAATCCGACGAAAAAGAAAAACGGACGAACGGTTAAAGAACGGACGTTCGTTAACAGAGAAAATCCGACGAACGCGTTCGTTAAAACGAACGGGTCGGTGAACGCTCACAAATAACAAAACCGAAAAATAAACCGATCTAGGGTTTTTTTTAACGACGGTTTTTTTTAAAACGGCAAACGACGGCGAGGTAATACCTCGTCGGGGCGGGCTCCGGCGGGGCTCGGCTGGCTCCGGCGAGGGCAGCAGGTGCGGCGGGGCTCGGGCGGCGAGGGGCGGCTCCGGCGCGCGAGTGGCGAGCGGGGGCGGCGGCGGTGCGGGCGGGCCTCGGGGCGGCGACAGGGGTGAGAGGGAGGGGCGGCGGCGGCTATAAGAGGGGGGGTGGCGGCTTGGAGAGGGGGCAAGGCGGCGGGCTCCCGTGCTCGAGCCGGACACGGCGCGGCGGCGGCGCTGGCGTACGCGGGAGGAGACGCGGGGTGGCCGGTGGCTGGCTGGCCTCGGCCCGGTCGGGCGCGGCTCGGGTTTTTTTTTAAATGTTCCGCCGAAAATTCGTAGAAAAATAAATAAAAATCCAAAAAAGATAAACAAATTTTCCCCGTCTAGTTAGAATATTTAGAACAGGGTGAACATTTTTTTGACACAAAATAAAATTTTGAAAACGTGCAATATTTTTTAATGCAATTAAAATTGCAAATAAAATCTGAATAAATTCCAATAAATGATTTTAACACTTTTCCTCCAATATTTCAATTGTTTTGGAGAAGTCATATTTTCTCCTCTCATTTATTTTTAATGAAATATTTTTTTCCGGAGAGAAAAATAATTAAAACCAAAATCCTCGTTTTATTATTTGATGAAAATCAAATATGAAAATTCGAGAAAATCCCCAACTCTCTCCGAGGGTCCTTGAGTTGCTTAGGATTTATCGAGGATTTGTCAAAATGCAATAAAATATGATATGCAATGATGATCTATGTATAACATACCAAATTGAAAATTTGGGATGTTACAAACCTACCCCCCTTAAGATGAATCTCGCCCTCGAGATTCGGGTTGGCTAGAAAACAGGTGGGAGTGGTCCTTCCGTAGATCTTCCTCTCGCTCCCAGGTGGCTTCATCTTCCGTGTGGTGACTCCACTGGACTTTGCAAAACTTGATAACCTTACTACGGGTAACTCGGCTGGCATACTCAAGAATCTTAACTGGTTTCTCCTCATAGGTCAAATCACTTTCCAGCTGAATTGCTTCCAGTGGCACAGTATCTCTCAGTGGTATCTCAGCCATCTCTGCGTGGCACTTCTTCAACTGGGAGACGTGAAATACATCATGAACTCCAGACAATCCTTCGGGCAATTCCAGCTTGTAGGCAACCTCTCCCATACGTTCCACAACTCTGTATGGTCCGATAAAACGGGGCGCTAACTTTCCCTTAACTCCAAAGCGCTTCACTCCTCGAAGTGGTGATACTCGAAGATAAACTCGGTCTCCGACTTCGTGAACTGTCTCCTTTCGTTTAGAATCAGCATAACTCTTCTGCCTGGACTGGGCTACCTTGAGCCTATCGCGAATCAACCTTACTTTCTGTTCAGACTCCTTAATCAAATCTGGTCCAAACAACTGACGGTCTCCAACTTCGTCCCATAACAACGGTGTTCTACACCTCCTTCCGTACAAGGCTTCGAAAGGGGCCATCTTCAAACTGGTCTGATAACTGTTGTTATAGAAAACTCTGCATATGGCAAATTGTCGTCCCAACTAGATCCATAATCTAGTGCACAAGCTCTCAACATGTCCTCCAAAATCTGGTTGACTCTCTCGGTCTGTCCATCTGTCTGTGGGTGAAAAGCTGTACTAAATTCTAGCCTGGTTCCCAATGTTTCATGTAACTGCTTCCAAAACTTCGAGGTAAATTGGGTTCCTCTGTCTGATACAATGGTCCTCGGAACTCCATGCAAACATACGATCCTGGTCATGTATATCTTTGCCAACTTAGCACTGGTGTAAGTGGTCTTCACTGGAATGAAATGAGCCACTTTCGTCAAACGGTCGACTACAACCCATATTGAGTCATAGCCTGAACGAGTCCTGGGTAATCCTGTGATAAAATCCATGCCTATTTTATCCCACTTCCATTCGGGTATCGGCAATGGTTGTAGCAATCCTGCTGGCTTCTGATGCTCTGCCTTCACTCTCTGACATACATCACAAACTGCTACATATTCTGCAATATCCTTCTTCATTCCGGTCCACCAGAAAGTATTTTTCAGATCCAAATACATCTTGGTATTCCCTGGGTGAATCGAGTACGGTGAATCATGGGCTTCTTGCAAAATCAACTTCCTGATCTCCGGATCATTTGGCACATATACGCGGTCCTCAAACCATAAGGTATCGTGCTCATCCTCACGAAATCCCTTGGCTTTTCCTTTGCTCATCTTCTCCTTTATCTCTTCAATCTCCTTGTCTGTCTTCTGAGCTTCTCTGATCCTTTCCATCAAGGTAGACTGAATCTCCAATGTCGCTAAATAGCCTCTTGGGACTATCTCCAAACATAGCTCGCGAAGGTCCTCGGCTAACTCCTGAGGTAACTCTCCTGTCATGAGGGTGTTGACATGACTCTTGCGGCTCAACGCGTCTGCTACTACGTTAGCCTTTCCTGGGTGATAATGCAATCTCATATCATAATCCTTAATAAGCTCCAACCATCTCCGCTGTCTGAGATTTAACTCCTTCTGTGTGAAAATATACTTCAAACTCTTGTGATCCGTGTACACCTCACAATGGTTTCCGATGAGAAAATGTCTCCATGTCTTCAATGCATGCACCACGGCTGCTAACTCCAAATCATGCGTAGCATAATTCTTCTCATGGGGTTTAAGTTGTCGTGAAGCATATGACACAACTCTTCCTTCCTGCATAAGCACTGCTCCAAGTCCTCGACGAGAAGCGTCGCAATAAACTTCATAATCCTTGCGTTGATCTGGCAGAATCAACACTGGTGATGTAACCAATCGTTTCTTCAACTCTTGGAAACTAGCTTCACATTCCTCAGTCCAATTGAATTTGGTGTCCTTCTTCAATAGCTCAGTCATGGGCTTAGCAATCTTCGAGAAATTCTCGATGAATCTCCGGTAGTATCCTGCAAGTCCAAGAAAACTCCGGATTTCTCCAACTGTCGTGGGTGATTCCCAACTTGTCACTGTGTCAACCTTGGCAGGGTCTACTGCTATTCCTTCTCCAGAAATAACATGTCCAAGGAATCCAACTTCCTTCAGCCAAAATTCACACTTGCTGAACTTGGCGTATAACTGATGTTCTCTGAGCTTCTCAAGTACCAATCGCAAATGCTCCTCATGCTCTTCCTCATTCTTGGAAAAGACTAAAATATCGTCAATGAACACCACGACGAACTTATCCAAAAACTCCATAAACACTTTGTTCATCAGGTTCATAAAATAGGCAGGTGCGTTAGTCAGACCAAATGACATAACGGTATACTCATACAATCCATATCTGGTGGTAAAAGCCGTCTTAGGTATATCCTGCTCTCGAATCTTTAACTGATGGTATCCTGATCGTAGATCGATCTTGGAAAATACTTTAGCTCCTTGTAGGCGGTCAAACAAATCATTGATCATCGGCAGTGGGTACTTGTTTTTGATGGTCACTTCATTCAATCCACGGTAATCAACAACCATCCTCAGCGATCCATCTTTCTTCTCCACTAGAAGTACTGGTGATCCCCAAGGTGACGAACTTGGGCGAATATAGCCTTTATCCAGTAACTCCTTGATCTGCTTCTTAATTTCCTCCAAATCTTTTGCGGGCATCCTGTACGGTCTCTTAGATATTGGCCCTGTGCCTGGCAAAAGTTCAATCAAGAACTCAATGTCTCTATCTGGTGGCATGCCTGGCAACTCTTCTGGAAATACATCCGGATAATCCTTCACCACTGGTACTTCCGCCTGTACAACTCCTGATAAGGAATTCACTTGAGTCCTCTTCGGCATATGCCGGGATACATACTTGATCCTTTTTCCTTCCGGGGTGGTAAGCAAAATCGTCTTGTTGGCACAATCGATGTTTCCTCCATACAACGATAGCCAATCCATTCCCAAAATCACATCCAAACCTTGCGACTCCAAAACTATGAGGTCTGAGGGGAAAACATGCCTACCAATGGCCAATGGTATCTGAAAACATCCTTGGCTTGCCATATACTCTGCTCCTGGCGAGGTTACTAGCATAGGGGTTTTGAGAACTGGTGGACAGCTTAAACTTATTCACAAATCCCCTTGACATGTATGAATGCGATGCACCAGTATCGAAAAGAACGGTTGCAGTAAATGACTTAACCAAAAACTTACCTATTACTGCATCAGGCTGAGCTTCAACCTCCTCCACGCTCACATGGTTCACATGTCCTTTGTTGAACGGGTTCGGCTTCTTCCCAGAGCTTCCATTGCCATTTCCATTTTGGGCTTCAGGACAATCAGTTGCATAATGTCCAGTCTTCTGGCACTTGAAACAAGTAACATGACTTAGATCCCTCTTGGCTGGGGTAGATGGGTTGGTACGGTCCTGTCCGTTGCTTCCTCCATTCCCATTACCATTCTTGGAGCCATTATGGTTGTGCGAACTACCTCCTCCATGGGTATGCTGAAACTGTCCTCCCGGTTTCGGGGCAAATCGTGGCTTCTGCTGAGCTCCAGAATTGTACTTCCCTTGTCCATACTTCCTCTTACGGTTTTCAATCTGTTGTTGCTTCCCTTCAATCATGAGAGCTCTATCTACCAACTCCTGGTAGTTGTTGAAGGTTGCTACCATCAACTGCATACTCAGTTCATCATTCAGTCCTTCCAAAAATTTCTCCTGCTTGGCAGCATCTGTAGCAACGTCGTCTGGGGCATAACGTGCTAACTTACTGAAATCCTCCACATACTGGCCTACGGTGCGTCCTCCTTGGCGTAGGTTGCGAAACTCGCGCTTCTTCATAGCCATAGCTCCTGCTGAAACATGAGCTGTACGGAAAGCTTGCTGAAACTGGTCCCATGTGACAGTGTCAATAGGGTGCGTGGCTGTATAATTCTCCCACCATGATGCTGCGGGTCCATCAAGCTGATGTGCGGCAAAACGCACTCTTTCCGCATCTGTGCATCCTGCAGTGGTCAACTCCCTTCCAACTTTGCGGAGCCAATCATCTGCAACAATCGGCTCGGTGCTACTGGAAAACACCGGCGGGTTTAGCCTTAAGAAACGGGCTAAGTGATCAACAGGTGGTGGTGGCGGTGGGTTGTTGTTGTTGTTGCCTTGGTTCTGCACTAACACTTGCATCAGGGCATTCTGTTGCTGAATCAACTGGGTGATCTCTGGTGGGAAAACAAATCCGGTGTCGCGTCTCGGAGGCATCTGATAGGTTAGAAAAGATGAGAGTTAAGAATAGAATGAGGTCTAGAGAGAAAACACTACCCATATGCTCATGAGACAAATACAATCAATATCACTCAATCAATTCAAACAAGGCATAACAATCGATCTAACTAGCGTTACAAAGTGCTTGAACTATACTATTAAATGGGGGGAAAACTACTACTGATATGGTGGTCTACTAGATATTCTGATCCGTTGAAGACTCCATGATGTCTGCTCCAGCTTCGTCAACAAAGTCATCTTCACTTGGTTCCGAGTCAGTGTCGTCGATGATGATGTAGTTATCCGGACAAGTGCATTCGTCATCCTTTGCTTTTGGCACTGGATTTCCCATGAATACTCCAATCTTCTTCTCCAGGTCGTCATTCTTCCCTACTAGTGCGATGATTTCCTCCATATAATCCTCGCGTGTAGCCTTGAGTTCTTCCTCCAGCTCCTTGATCTTCGTCAATGCCTTCTTCAGTTCTTCCTTGTCCGTGCACATCTGGTTCTCCTGGCGACGGATATGTTGGTTTTGCTCCTGGATGAAAGCTGCGATTGATCCATCCTTCTTGGTTCTGATCATCTCCCATTGCGCGTCTCGGCGTCCACAAATCTGATAAATTGTATCCTTAAGCTCCTGGTGGTAGACTTCTCCAATGCGTCCCATAGCGATGTGTGCGGCCATGCTCTTCCCTAAACTCCAGGTTGGTGCTTCGAAAACCAATCTTATGGGTTCAGTAACTGGCACAAACGTCCTTCCTGGAATGTGAACTTGAATCTTCCAGCTCTCCTCTTCGGGTAATGTGGCGTTGTAGGTTCCGGTGATGCTTGGTATTCCTATGTTCAAATACTTAGTGACTTCCTTCAAGTGTCGACCAAAAGGCGTGTCTTCATCTGGTTGCATGAACTTGCTCCTTGCATCCGCCATTCCTAAAAGAGTAGAAAAGGGAGAGGGGTCAGAAATGAGAAGAGAGAAGTGTTCTAGGGCTTAAGCTTAGTGGTCGTGTCCTACAGTCAGCGTGTGCTCTGATACCACCTTTGTAGCGACCAGACCTCAAATGGTCTGTGCTGCTGTGCACCAGTGTCATCCCTGGATCAGTAATGCTGACACGCACAGTACAAATGGAGGATTTATAACAGAGTAGCAATCACACACTTATTACATCGAATATCTCCAAAGAGATTAAGTATGATAAATATGGCTTAAGGCCATCTAAAACGATAACAGCGGAAGACTTGGAAGATAAGTGAGTCCATCAACTCCAGCGGCATCACTGAGTATAAGACCACGACCTAAGGCACCTTACTCGTCGTCTGAAAAGTCTGCAACATGAAACGTTGCAGCCCGAAAACGGGTCAGCACATGGAATATGCTGGCAATGTAACACATAGAGAATAATGAACAATAATAATGCTATACTACATGCATATATGGCTGGTGGAAAGCTCTACGGTTAAGTTTTTGCGAAAAGCCAATTTTTCCCTACTTCAAAGGAATAAATTTTATTTAACTATCATGGTGGTTGTGAAACATTGAGATGGTTGACAGCATCTCAATCCCAATTAAAAGTCATCATTAACCCAACAAAATTAATTAAAAGTAACATGGTGATGAGATTCAAATGATAATCCAGGTACTAGATACTCAAATTGTCCATAACCGGGGACACGGCTAACCATGATTAGTTTGTACACTCTGCAGAGGTTTGCGCACTTTTCCCCACAAGACTCGATCGCCTCCGCTTGATTCTCGCACTGCATGATGTTTGAGAAACGGATGACCGAGACACAGTCTTTCAGGAACAATCACTCTTTACTCCGGGTGGACCGGTACACCTACTTTCCCCTACATCTGCTAGCCCACCTCTTCAAGAGATCATGTAACCTACTCAACTATGCTAGAGCCCATAATAGCTTGTGGCTGCACACGGAAGTTTCTAGCATGAATAATCTTATGATCCCTTTGAGCCTGGGTGGCGGTCCTTATACAAACAGACAACACTGGATTCTCCAGGTGCCTCAATCCACCCAGATGTGAGTTTTAGTTGCCACCTTAGGTAAACCATTATTAACAATCTCACATCTGTCATGAATATCTCTCAAAACCCAATCCACGTCTACGAGCATAGCATGGCAATATAATAGCAACGTAGAAGTAACTCCCAAGGGTTTGATAAGAAACAGGTAATAGGTACTACCTCAACTACTTCCCAATCCCACAATTTAATTAGATCCTAATCATGCAATTGTTTGAGGAAATAGATCTAATGCAATAAAACTGGGTATGGAAAGTATGATCAAAGTGTTACTTGCCTTGCTGATGATCCGCGAAACCTAGCGATTCGAAGTAACAAGCGGCACACTCCGGGTACTCTATCGCAAACAAACAAGCAAACAATAAGTACTCATCTAATGCACAGGTAAAACTCGAATGAAAGATCCAACCAGAAAGTTCAACTTAAGAACTCCGGTTTGCAAAAAGAATCAACTCGAACGAAGCAACGAAAGTCAAACGGCGAAAGAAACAAGCTTCGTTTACTAATCTGGATCTAGGTCAAATTTTACAGTAGCAAAACTTGTTTGAGTAGGTTAAACTGAAAGAGAATTCCGAGATGAAACTCTAGGCGCTTGAATCGCCTGATTCCGATAAACGAGCGAAAAGTTAAACAGAAACGAAGATTCGATCAGAAATCGAGATCTGAGATAATCGCGGAAAAATCCGACGAAAAAGAAAAACGGACGAACGGTTAAAGAACGGACGTTCGTTAACATAGAAAATCCGACGAACGCGTTCGTTAAAACGAACGGGTCGGTGAACGCTCACAAAATAACAAAACCGAAAAATAAACCGATCTAGGGTTTTTTTTAACGAACGGTTTTTTTTAAAACGGCAAACGACGGCGAGGTAATACCTCGTCGGGGCGGGCTCCGGCGGGGCTCGGCTGGCTCCGGCGAGGGGCAGCAGGTGCGGCGGGGCTCGGGCGGCGAGGGGCGGCTCCGGCGGCGCGAGTGGCGAGCGGGCGGCGGCGGTGCGGGCGGGCTCGGGGCGGCGACAGGGTGAGAGGGAGGGGCGGCGGCGGCTTATAAGAGGGGGGGTGGCGGCTTGGAGAGGGGGCAAGGCGGCGGGGCTCCCGTGCTCGAGCCGGACACGGCGCGGCGGCGGCGCTGGCGTACGCGGGGAGGAGACGCGGGGTGGGCCGTGGCTCGGCTGGGCCTCGGCCCGGTCGGGCGCGGCTCGGGTTTTTTTTTAAATGTTCCGCCGAAAATTCGTAGAAAAATAAATAAAAATCCAAAAAAGGTGAAACAAATTTTCCCCTCTAGTTAGAAAATTTAGAATAGGGTGAACATTTTTTGACACAAAATAAATTTTGAAAACGTGCAATATTTTTTTAATGCAATTAAAATTGCAAATAAAATCCGAATAAATTCCAATAAATGATTTTAACACTTTCCTCCAATATTTCAATTGTTTTGAAGAAGTCATATTTTCTCCTCTCATTTATTTTTAATGAAATATTTTTTTTCCCGGAGAGAAAAATAATTAAAACCAAAATCCTCGTTTTATTATTTGATGAAAATCAAATATGAAAATTCGAGAAAAATCCCCAACTCTCTCCGAGGGTCCTTGAGTTGCTTTGGATTTATCGAGGATTTGTCAAAATGCAATAAAATATGATATGCAATGATGATCTATGTATAACATACCAAATTGAAAATTTGGGATGTTACAAACCTACCCCCCCTTAAGATGAATCTCGCCCTCGAGATTCGGGTTGGCTAGAAAACAGGTGGGAGTGGTCCTTCCATAGATCTTCCTCTCGCTCCCAGGTGGCTTCATCTTCCGTGTGGTGACTCCACTGGACTTAGCAAAACTTTATAACCTTACTGCGGGTAACTCGGCTGGCATACTCAAGAATCTTAACTGGTTTCTCCTCATAGGTCAAATCATTTTCCAGCTGAATTGCTTCCAGTGGCACAGTATCTCTCAGTGGTATCTCAGCCATCTCTGCGTGGCACTTCTTCAATTGGGAGACGTGAAATACATCATGAACTCCAGACAATCCTTCGGGCAATTCCAGTTTGTAGGCAACCTCTCCCATACGTTCCACAACTCTGTATGGTCCGATAAAACGGGGCGCTAACTTTCCCTTAACTCCAAAGCGCTTCACTCCTCGAAGTGGTGATACTCGAAGATAAACTCGGTCTCCGACTTCGTGAATTGTCTCCTTTCGTTTAGAATCAGCATAACTCTTCTGCCTGGACTGGGCTACCTTGAGCCTATCGCGAATCAACCTTACTTTCTGTTCAGACTCCTTAATCAGATCTGGTCCAAACAACTGACGGTCTCCAACTTCGTCCCATAACAACGGTGTTCTACACCTTCTTCCGTACAAAGCTTCGAAAGGGGCCATCTTCAAGCTGGTTTGATAACTGTTGTTGTAGGAAAACTCTGCATATGGCAAATTGTCGTCCCAACTAGATCCATAATCTAGTGCACAAGCTCTTAACATGTCCTCCAAAATCTGGTTGACTCTCTCGGTCTGTCCATCTGTCTGTGGGTGAAAAGGTGTACTAAATTCTAGCCTGGTTCCCAATGTTTCATGTAACGGCTTCCAAAACTTCGAGGTAAATTGGGTTCCTCTGTCTGATACAATGGTCCTCGGAACTCCATGCAAACATACGATCCTGGTCATGTATATCTTTGCCAACTTAGCACTGGTGTAAGTGGTCTTCACTGGAATGAAATGAGCCACTTTCGTCAAACGGACGACTACAACCCATATTGAGTCATAGCCTGAACGAGTCCTGGGTAATCCTGTGATAAAATCCATGCCTATTTTATCCCACTTCCATTCGGGTATCGGCAATGGTTGTAGCAATCCTGCTGGCTTCTGATGCTCTGCCTTCACTCTGTGACATACATCACAAACTGCTACATATTCTGCAATATCCTTCTTCATTCCGGTCCACCAGAAAGTATTTTTCAGATCCAAATACATCTTGGTATTCCCTGGGTGAATCGAGTACGGTGAATCATGGGCTTCTTGCAAAGTCAACTTCCTGATCTCCGGATCATTTGGCACATATACGCGGTCCTCAAACCATAAGGTATCGTGCTCATCCTCACGAAATCCCTTGGCTTTTCCTTTGCTCATCTTCTCCTTTATCTCTTCAATCTCCTTGTCTCTCTTATGAGCTTCTCTGATCCTTTCCATCAAGGTAGACTGAATCTCCAATGTCGCTAAATAGCCTCTTGGGACTATCTCCAAACATAGCTCGTGAAGGTCCTCGGCTAACTCCTGAGGTAACTCTCCTGTCATGAGGGTGTTGACATGACTCTTGCGGCTCAACGCGTCTGCTACTACGTTAGCCTTTCCTGGATGATAATGCAATCTCATATCATAATCCTTAATAAGCTCCAACCATCTCCGCTGTTTGAGATTTAACTCCTTCTGCGTGAAAATATACTTCAAACTCTTGTGATCCGTGTACACCTCACAATGGTTTCCGATGAGAAAATGTCTCCATGTCTTCAATGCATGCACCACGGATGCTAACTCCAAATCATGCGTAGCATAATTCTTCTCATGGGGTTTAAGTTGTCGTGAAGCATATGACACAACTCTTCCTTCCTGCATAAGCACTGCTCCAAGTCCTCGACGAGAAGCGTCGCAATAAACTTCATAGTCCTTGCGTTGATCTGGCAGAATCAACACTGGTGATGTAACCAATCGTTTCTTCAACTCTTGGAAACTAGCTTCACATTCCTCAGTCCAATTGAATTTGGTGTCCTTCTTCAATAGCTCAGTCATGGGCTTAGCAATCTTCGAGAAATTCTCGATGAATCTCCGGTAGTATCCTGCAAGTCCAAGAAAACTCCGGATTTCTCCAACTGTCGTGGGTGATTCCCAACTTGTCACTGTGTCAACCTTGGCAGGGTCTACTGCTATTCCTTCTCCAGAAATAACATGTCCAAGGAATCCAACTTCCTTCAACCAAAATTCACACTTGCTGAACTTGGCGTATAACTGATGTTCTCTGAGCTTCTCAAGTACCAATCGCAAATGCTCCTCATGCTCTTCCTCGTTCTTGGAAAAGACTAAAATATCGTCAATGAACACCACGACGAACTTATCCAAGAACTCCATAAACACTTTGTTCATCACGTTCATAAAATAGGCCGGTGCGTTAGTCAGACCAAATGACATAACGGTATACTCATACAATCCATATCTGGTGGTAAAAGCCGTCTTAGGTATATCCTACTCTCGAATCTTTAACTGATGGTATCCTGATCATAGATCGATCTTGGAAAATACTTTAGCTCCTTGTAGGCGGTCAAACAAATCATTGATCATCGGCAGTGGGTACTTGTTTTTGATGGTCACTTCATTCAATCCACGGTAATCAACAACCATCCTCAGCGATCCATCTTTCTTCTCCACTAGAAGTACTGGTGATCCCCAAGGTGACGAACTTGGGCGAATATAGCCTTTATCCAGTAACTCCTTGATCTGCTTCTTAATTTCCTCCAAATCTTTTGCGGGCATCCTGTACGGTCTCTTAGATATTGGCCCTGTGCCTGGCAAAAGTTCAATCAAGAACTCAATGTCTCTATCTGGTGGCATGCCTGGCAACTCTTCTGGAAATACATCCGGATAATCCTTCACCACTGGTACTTCCTCCTGTACAACTCCTGATAAGGAATTCACTTGAGTCCTCTTCGGCATATGCCGGGATACATACTTGATCCTTTTTCCTTCTGGGGTGGTAAGCAAAATCGTCTTGTTGGCACAATCGATGTTTCCTCCATACAACGATAGCCAATCCATTCCCAAAATCGCATCCAAACCTTGCGACTCCAAAACTATGAGGTCTGAGGGGAAAACATGCCTACCAATGGCCAATGGTATCTGAAAACATCCTTGGCTTGCCATATACTCTGCTCCTGGCGAGGTTACTAGCATAGGGGTTTTGAGAACTTGAGTGGACAGCTTAAACTTATTCACAAATCCCCTTGATATGTATGAATGCGATGCACCAGTATCGAAAAGAACGGTTGGAGTAAATGACTTAACCAAAAACTTACCTATTACTGCATCAGGCTGAGCTTCAACCTCCTCCACGCTCACGTGGTTCACATGTCCTTTGTTGAACGGGTTCGGCTTCTTCCCAGAGCTTCCATTGCCATTTCCATTTTGGGCTTCAGGACAATGAGTTGCATAATGTCCAGTCTTCTGGCACTTGAAACAAGTAACATGACTTAGATCCCTCTTGGCTGGGGTAGATGGGTTGGTACGGTTCTGTCCGTTGCTTCCTCCATTCCCATTACCATTCTTGGAGCCATTTTGGTTGTGCGAACTACCTCCTCCATGGGTATGCTGAAATTGTCCTCCCGGTTTCGGGGCAAATCGTGGCTTCTGCTGAGCTCCAGAATTGTACTTCCCTTGTCCATACTTCCTCTTACGGTTTTCAATCTGTTGTTGCTTCCCTTCAATCATGAGAGCTCTATCTACCAACTCCTGGTAGTTGTTGAAGGTTGCTACCATCAACTGCATACTCAGTTCATCATTCAGTCCTTCCAAAAATTTCTCCTGCTTGGCAGCATCTGTAGCAATGTCGTCTGGGGCATAACGTGCTAACTTACTGAAATCCTCCACATACTGGCCTACGGTGCGTCCTCCTTGGCGTAGGTTGCGAAACTCGCGCTTCTTCATAGCCATAGCTCCTGCTGAAACATGAGCTGTACGGAAAGCTTGCTGGAACTGGTCCCATGTGACAGTGTCAATAGGGTGCGTGGATGTATAATTCTCCCACCATGATGCTGCGGGTCCATCAAGCTGATGTGCGGCAAAACGCACTCTTTCCGCATCTGTGCATCCTGCAGTGGTCAACTCCCTTCCAACTTTGCGGAGCCAATCATCTGCCACAATCGGCTCGGTGCTACTGGAAAACACCGGCGGGTTTAGCCTCAAGAAACGGGCTAAGTGATCAACAGGTGGTGGTGGCGGTGGGTTGTTGTTGTTGTTGCCTTGGTTCTGCACTAACACTTGCATCAGGGCATTCTGTTGCTGAATCAACTGGGTGATCGCTGGTGGGAAAACAAATCCGGTGTCGCGTCTTGGAGGCATCTGATAGGTTAGAAAAGATGAGAGTTAAGAATAGAATGAGGTCTAGAGAGAAAACACTACCCATATGCTCATGAGGCAAATACAATCAATATCACTCAATCAATTCAAACAAGGCATAACAATTGATCTAACTAGCGTTACAAAGTGCTTGAACTATACTATTAAATGGGGAAAAACTACTACTGATATGGTGGTCTACTAGAAATTCTGATCCGTTGAAGACTCCATGATGTCTGCTCCAGCTTCGTCAACAAAGTCATCTTCACTTGGTTCCGAGTCAGTGTCGTCGATGATGATGTAGTTATCCGGACAAGTGCATTCGTCATCCTTTGCTTTTGGCACTGTATTTCCCATGAATACACCAATCTTCTTCTCCAGGTCGTCATTCTTCCGGGAACAAAACGTGAGATGCACTTGACAGAATTGATTAGTTCCCTATATGTATGTGTAGCGACCAGACCTCAACTGGTCTGTGCTGCTGTGCACCAGTGTCATCCCTGGATCAGTAATGCTGACACGCACAGTACAAATGGAGGATTTATAACAGAGTAGCAATCACACACTTATTACATCGAATATCTCCAAAGAGATTAAGTATGATAAATATGGCTTAAGGCCATCTAAATACGATAACAGCGGAAGACTTGGAAGATAAGTGAGTCCATCTACTCCAGCGGCATCACTGAGTATAAGACCACGACCTAAGGCACCTTACTCGTCGTCTGAAAAGTCTGCAACATGAAACGTTGCAGCCCGAAAACGGGTCAGCACATGGAATATGCTGGCAATGTAACACATAGAGAATAATGAACAATACTAATGCTATACTACATGCATGTATGGCTGGTGGAAAGCTCTACAGTTAAGTTTTTGCGAAAAGCCAATTTTTCCCTACTTCAAAGGAATAAATTTTATTTAACTATCATGGTGGTTGTGAAACATTGAGATGGTTGACAGCATCTCAATCCCAATTAAAAGTCATCATTAACCCAACAAAATTAATTAAAAGTAACATGGTGATGAGATTCAAATGAAAATCCAGGTACTAGATACTCAAATTGTCCATAACCGGGGACACGGCTAACCATGATTAGTTTGTACACTCTGCAGAGGTTTGCGCACTTTTCCCCACAAGACTCGATCGCCTCCGCTTGATTCTCGCACTGCATGATGTTTGAGAAACGGATGACCGAGACACAGTCTTTCAGGAACAATCACTCTTTACTCCGGGTGGACCGGTACACCTACTTTCCCCTACATCTGCTAGCCCACCTCTTCAAGAGATCATGTAACCTACTCAACTATGCTAGAGCCCATAATAGCTTGTGGCTGCACACGGAAGTTTCTAGCATGAATAATCTTATGATCCCTTTGAGCCTGGGTGGCGGTCCTTATACAAACAGACAACACTGGATTCTCCAGGTGCCTCAATCCACCCAGATGTGAGTTTTAGTTGCCACCTTAGGTAAACCATTATTAACAATCTCACATCTGTCATGAATATCTCTCAAAAACCAATCCACGTCTACGAGCATAGCATGGCAATATAATAGCAACGTAGAAGTAACTCCCAAGGGTTTGATAAGAGAACAGGTAATAGGTACTACCTCAACTACTTCCCAATTCCCACAATTTAATTAGATCCTAATCATGCAATTGTTTGAGGAGTAGATCTAATGCAATAAAACTGGGTATGGAAAGTATGATCAAAGTGTTACTTGCCTTGCTGATGATCCGAGAAACCTAGCGATTCGAAGTAACAAGCGGCACACTCCGGGTACTCTATCGCAAACAAACAAGCAAACAATAAGTACTTATCTAATGCACAGGTAAAACTCGAATGAAAGATCCAACCAGAAATTTCAACTTAAGAACTCCGGTTCGCAAAAAGAATCAACTCGAACGAAGCAACGAAAGTCAAACGGCGAAAGAAACAAGCTTCGTTTACTAATCTTGATCTAGGTCAAATTTTACAGTAGCAAAACTTGTTTGAGTAGGTTAAACTGAAAGAGAATTCCGAGACGAAACTCTAGGCACTTGAATCGCCTGATTCCGATAAACGAGCGAAAAGTTAAACAGAAACGAAGATTCGATCAGAAATCGAGATCTGAGATAATCGCGGAAAAATCTGACGAAAAAGAAAAACCGACGAACGGTTAAAGAACGGACGTTCGTTAACAGAGAAAATCCGACGAACGCGTTCGTTAAAACGAACGGGTCGGTGAACGCTCACAAAATAACAAACCGAAAAATAAACCGATCTAGGGTTTTTTTATGAACGGTTTTTTTTAAAACGGCAAACGACGGCGAGGTAATACCTCGTCGGGGCGGGCTCCGGCGGGGCTCGGCTGGCTCCGGCGAGGGGCGGCAGGTGCGGCGGGGCTCGGGGCGGCGAGGGGCGGCTCCGGCGGCGCGAGTGGCGAGCGGGCGGCGGCGGTGCGGGCGGGCTCGGGGCGGCGACGGGGTGAGAGGGAGGGCGGCGGCGGCTTATAAGAGGGGGGGTGGCGGCTTGGAGAGGGGGCAAGGCGGCGGGGCTCCCGTGCTCGAGCCGGACACGGCGCGGTGGCGGCGCTGGCGTACGCGGGGAGGAGACGCGGGGTGGGTCGGTGGCTCGGCTGGGCCTCGGCCCGGTCGGGCGCGGCTCGGGTTTTTTTTTAAATGTTCCGCCGAAAATTCGTAGAAAAATAAATAAAAATCCAAAAAAGATGAAACAAATTTTCCCCTCTAGTTAGAAAATTTAGAATAGGGTGAACATTTTTTGACACAAAATAAATTTTGAAAACGTGCAATATTTTTTTAATGCAATTAAAATTGCAAATAAAATCCGAATAAATTCCAATAAATGATTTTAACACTTTTCCTCCAATATTTCAATTGTTTTGGAGAAGTCATATTTTCTCCTCTCATTTATTTTTAATGAAATATTTTTTTTCCCGGAGAGAAAAATAATTAAAACCAAAATCCTCGTTTTATTATTTGATGAAAATCAAATATGAAAATTTGAGAAAAATCCCCAACTCTCTCCGAGGGTCCTTGAGTTGCTTTGGATTTATCGAGGATTTGTCAAAATGCAATAAAATATGATATGCAATGATGATCTATGTATAACATACCAAATTGAAAATTTGGGATGTTACAAACCTACCCCCCTTAAGATGAATCTCGCCCTCGAGATTCGGGTTGGCTAGAAAACAGGTGGGAGTGGTCCTTCCGTAGATCTTCCTCTCGCTCCCAGGTGGCTTCATCTTCCGTGTGGTGACTCCACTGGACTTTGCAAAACTTGATAACCTTACTGCGGGTAACTCGGCTGGCATACTCAAGAATCTTAACTGGTTTCTCCTCATAGGTCAAATCACTTTCCAGCTGAATTGCTTCCAGTGGCACAGTATCTCTCAGTGGTATCTCAGCCATCTCTGCGTGGCACTTCTTCAATTGGGAGACGTGAAATACATCATGAACTCCAGACAATCCTTCGGGCAATTCCAGTTTGTAGGCAACCTCTCCCATACGTTCCACAACTCTGTATGGTCCGATAAAACGGGGCGCTAAATTTCCCTTAACTCCAAAGCGCTTCACTCCTCGAAGTGGTGATACTCGAAGATAAACTCGGTCTCCGACTTCGTGAATTGTCTCCTTTCGTTTAGAATCAGCATAACTCTTCTGCCTGGACTGGGCTACCTTGAGCCTATCGCGAATCAACCTTACTTTCTGTTCAGACTCCTTAATCAGACCTGGTCCAAACAACTGACGGTCTCCAACTTCGTCCCATAACAACGGTGTTCTACACCTTCTTCCGTACAAAGCTTCGAAAGGGGCCATCTTCAAGCTGGTTTGATAACTGTTGTTGTAGGAAAACTCTGCATATGGCAAATTGTCGTCCCAACTAGATCCATAATCTAGTGCACAAGCTCTTAACATGTCCTCCAAAATCTGGTTGACTCTCTCGGTCTGTCCATCTGTCTGTGGGTGAAAAGGTGTACTAAATTCTAGCCTGGTTCCCAATGTTTCATGTAACGGCTTCCAAAACTTCGAGGTAAATTGGGTTCCTCTGTCTGATACAATGGTCCTCGGAACTCCATGCAAACATACGATCCTGGTCATGTATATCTTTGCCAACTTAGCACTGGTGTAAGTGGTCTTCACTGGAATGAAATGAGCCACTTTCGTCAAACGGCCGACTACAACCCATATTGAGTCATAGCCTGAACGAGTCCTGGGTAATCCTGTGATAAAATCCATGCCTATTTTATCCCACTTCCATTCGGGTATCGGCAATGGTTGTAGCAATCCTGCTGGCTTCTGATGCTCTGCCTTCACTCTGTGACATACATCACAAACTGCTACATATTCTGCAATATCCTTCTTCATTCCGGTCCACCAGAAAGTATTTTTCAGATCCAAATACATCTTGGTATTCCCTGGGTGAATCGAGTACGGTGAATCATGGGCTTCTTGCAAAGTCAACTTCCTGATCTCCGGATCATTTGGCACATATACGCGGTCCTCAAACCATAAGGTATCGTGCTCATCCTCACGAAATCCCTTGGCTTTTCCTTTGCTCATCTTCTCCTTTATCTCTTCAATCTCCTTGTCTCTCTTATGAGCTTCTCTGATCCTTTCCATCAAGGTAGACTGAATCTCCAATGTCGCTAAATAGCCTCTTGGGACTATCTCCAAACATAGCTCGTGAAGGTCCTCGGCTAACTCCTGAGGTAACTCTCCTGTCATGAGGGTGTTGACATGACTCTTGCGGCTCAACGCGTCTGCTACTACGTTAGCCTTTCCTGGATGATAATGCAATCTCATATCATAATCCTTAATAAGCTCCAACCATCTCCGCTGTCTGAGATTTAAC
This sequence comes from Triticum aestivum, assembly GCF_018294505.1. NCBI lineage: Eukaryota > Viridiplantae > Streptophyta > Magnoliopsida > Poales > Poaceae > Triticum > Triticum aestivum. The sequence continues at coordinate 292,858,245 of NC_057808.1, read as the reverse complement.
TCCTTCTGCGTGAAAATATACTTCAAACTCTTGTGATCCGTGTACACCTCACAATGGTTTCCGATGAGAAAATGTCTCCATGTCTTCAATGCATGCACCACGGCTGCTAACTCCAAATCATGCGTAGCATAATTCTTCTCATGGGGTTTAAGTTGTCGTGAAGCATATGACACAACTCTTCCTTCCTGCATAAGCACTGCTCCAAGTCCTCGACGAGAAGCGTCGCAATAAACTTCATAGTCCTTGCGTTGATCTGGCAGAATCAACACTGGTGATGTAACCAATCGTTTCTTCAACTCTTGGAAACTAGCTTCACATTCCTCAGTCCAATTGAATTTGGTGTCCTTCTTCAATAGCTCAGTCATGGGCTTAGCAATCTTCGAGAAATTCTCGATGAATCTCCGGTAGTATCCTGCAAGTCCAAGAAAACTCCGGATTTCTCCAACTGTCGTGGGTGATTCCCAACTTGTCACTGTGTCAACCTTGGCAGGGTCTACTGCTATTCCTTCTCCAGAAATAACATGTCCAAGGAATCCAACTTCCTTCAACCAAAATTCACACTTGCTGAACTTGGCGTATAACTGATGTTCTCTGAGCTTCTCAAGTACCAATCGCAAATGCTCCTCATGCTCTTCCTCATTCTTGGAAAAGACTAAAATATCGTCAATTAACACCACGACGAACTTATCGAAGAACTCCATAAACACTATGTTCATCACGTTCATAAAATAGGCCGGTGCGTTAGTCAGACCAAATGACATAACGGTATACTCATACAATCCATATCTGGTGGTAAAAGCCGTCTTAGGTATATCCTGCTCTCGAATCTTTAACTGATGGTATCCTGATCGTAGATCGATCTTGGAAAATACTTTAGCTCCTTGTAGGCGGTCAAACAAATCATTGATCATCGGCAGTGGGTACTTGTTTTTGATGGTCACTTCATTCAGTCCACGGTAATCAACAACCATCCTCAGCGATCCATCTTTCTTCTCCACTAGAAGTACTGGTGATCCCCAAGGTGACGAACTTGGGCGAATATAGCCTTTATCTAGTAACTCCTTGATCTGCTTCTTAATTTCCTCCAAATCTTTTGCGGGCATCCTGTACGGTCTCTTAGATATTGGCCCTGTGCCTGGCAAAAGTTCAATCAAGAACTCAATGTCTCTATCTGGTGGCATGCCTGGCAACTCTTCTAGAAATACATCTGGATAATCCTTCACCACTGGTACTTCCTCGTGTACAACTCCTGATAAGGAATTCACTTGAGTCCTCTTCGGCATATGCCGGGATACATACTTGATCCTTTTTCCTTCTGGGGTGGTAAGCAAAATCGTCTTGTTGGCACAATCGATGTTTCCTCCATACAACGATAGCCAATCCATTCCCAAAATCGCATCCAAACCTTGCGACTCCAAAACTATGAGGTCTGAGGGGAAAACATGCCTACCAATGGCCAATGGTATCTGAAAACATCCTTGGCTTGCCATATACTCTGCTCCTGGCGAGGTTACTAGCATAGGGGTTTTGAGAACTTGAGTGGACAGCTTAAACTTATTCACAAATCCCCTTGGTATGTATGAATGCGATGCACCAGTATCGAAAAGAACGGTTGCAGTAAATGACTTAACCAAAAACTTACCTATTACTGCATCAGGCTGAGCTTCAACCTCCTCCATGCTCACGTGGTTCACATGTCCTTTGTTGAACGGGTTCGGCTTCTTCCCAGAGCTTCCATTGCCATTTCCATTTTGGGCTTCAGGACAATCAGTTGCATAATGTCCAGTCTTCTGGCACTTGAAACAAGTAACATGACTTAGATCCCTCTTGGCTGGGGTAGATGGGTTGGTACGGTTCTGTCCGTTGCTTCCTCCATTCCCATTACCATTCTTGGAGCCATTTTGGTTGTGCGAACTACCTCCTCCATGGGTATGCTGAAATTGTCCTCCCGGTTTCGGGGCAAATCGTGGCTTCTGCTGAGCTCCAGAATTGTACTTCCCTTGTCCATACTTCCTCTTATGGTTTTCAATCTGTTGTTGCTTCCCTTCAATCATGAGAGCCCTATCTACCAACTCCTGGTAGTTGTTGAAGGTTGCTACCATCAACTGCATACTCAGTTCATCATTCAGTCCTTCCAAAAATTTCTCCTGCTTGGCAGCATCTGTAGCAACGTCGTCTGGGGCATAACGTGCTAACTTACTGAAATCCTCCACATACTGGCCTACGGTGCGTCCTCCTTGGCGTAGGTTGCGAAACTCGCGCTTCTTCATAGCCATAGCTCCTGCTGAAACATGAGCTGTACGGAAAGCTTGCTGGAACTGGTCCCATGTGACAGTGTCAATAGGGTGCGTGGATGTATAATTCTCCCACCATGATGCTGCGGGTCCATCAAGCTGATGTGCGGCAAAACGCACTCTTTCCGCATCTGTGCATTCTGCAGTGGTCAACTCCCTTCCAACTTTGCGGAGCCAATCATCTGCCACAATCGGCTCGGTGCTACTGGAAAACACCGGCGGGTTTAGCCTCAAGAAACGGGCTAAGTGATCAACAGGTGGTGGTGGCGGTGGGTTGTTGTTGTTGTTGCCTTGGTTCTGCACTAACACTTGCATCAGGGCATTCTGTTGCTGAATCAACTGGGTGATCTCTGGTGGGAAAACAAATCCGGTGTCGCGTCTCGGAGGCATCTGATAGGTTAGAAAAGATGAGAGTTAAGAATAGAATGAGGTCTAGAGAGAAAACACTACCCATATGCTCATGAGACAAATACAATCAATATCACTCAATCAATTCAAACAAGGCATAACAATCGATCTAACTAGCGTTACAAAGTGCTTGAACTATACTATTAAATGGGGAAAAACTACTACTGATATGGTGGTCTACTAGAAATTCTGATCCGTTGAAGACTCCATGATGTCTGCTCCAGCTTCGTCAACAAAGTCATCTTCACTTGGTTCCGAGTCAGTGTCGTCGATGATGATGTAGTTATCCGGACAAGTGCATTCGTCATCCTTTGCTTTTGGCACTGGATTTCCCATGAATACACCAGTCTTCTTCTCCAGATCGTCATTCTTCCCTACTAGTGCGATGATTTCCTCCATATAATCCTCGCGTGTAGCCTTAAGTTCTTCCTCCAGCTCCTTGATCTTCGTCAATGCCTTCTTCAGTTCTTCCTTGTCCGAGCACATCTGGTTCTCCTGGCGACGGATATGTTGGTTTTGCTCCTGGATGAAAGCTGCGATTGATCCATCCTTCTTGGTTCTGATCATCTCCCATTGCGCGTCTCGGCGTCCACAAATCTGATAAATTGTATCCTTAAGCTCCTGGTGGTAGACTTCTCCAATGCGTCCCATAGCGATGTGTGCGGCCATGCTCTTCCCTAAACTCCAGGTTGGTGCTTCAAAAACCAATCTTATGGGTTCAGTAACTGGCACAAACGTCCTTCCTGGAATGTGAACTTGAATCTTCCAGCTCTCCTCTTCGGGTAATGTGGCGTTGTAGGTTCCGGTGATGCTTGGTATTCCTATGTTCAAATACTTAGTGACTTCCTTCAAGTGTCGACCAAAAGGCCTGTCTTCATCTGGTTGCATGAACTTGCTCCTTGCATCCGCCATTCCTAAAAGAGTAGAACGTGGAGAGGGGTCAGAAATGAGAAGAGAGAAGTGTTCTAGGGCTTAAGCTTAGTGGTCGTGTCCTACAGTCAGCGTGTGCTCTGATACCACATTTGTAGCGACCAGACCTCAAATGGTCCGTGCTGCTGTGCACCAGTGTCATCCCTGGATCAGTAATGCTGACACGCACAGTAGAAATGGAGGATTTATAACAGAGTAGCAATCACACACTTATTACATCGGATATCTCCAAAGAGATTAAGTATGATAAATATGGCTTAAGGCCATCTAAATACGATAACAGCAGAAGACTTGGAAGATAAGTGAGTCCATCAACTCCAGCGGCATCACTGAGTATAAGACCACGACCTAAGGCACCTTACTCGTCGTCTGAAAAGTCTGCAACATGAAACGTTGCAGCCCGAAAACGGGTCAGCACATGGAATATGCTGGCAATGTAACACATAGAGAATAATGAACAATACTAATGCTATACTACATGCATGTATGGCTGGTGGAAAGCTCTACAGTTAAGTTTTTGCGAAAAGCCAATTTTTCCCTACTTCAAAGGAATAAATTTTATTTAACTATCATGGTGGTTGTGAAACATTGAGATGGTTGACAGCATCTCAATCCCAATTAAAATTCATCATTAACCCAACAAAATTAATTAAAAGTAACATGGTGATGAGATTCAAATGAAAATCCAGGTACTAGATACTCAAATTGTCCATAACCGGGGACACGGCTAACCATGATTAGTTTGTACACTCTGCAGAGGTTTGCGCACTTTTCCCCACAAGACTCGATCGCCTCCGCTTGATTCTCGCACTGCATGATGTTTGAGAAACGGATGACCGAGACACAGTCTTTCAGGAACAATCACTCTTTACTCCGGGTGGACCGGTACACCTACTTTCCCCTACATCTGCTAGCCCACCTCTTCAAGAGATCATGTAACCTACTCAACTATGCTAGAGCCCATAATAGCTTGTGGCTGCACACGGAAGTTTCTAGCATGAATAATCTTATGATCCCTTTGAGCCTGGGTGGCGGTCCTTATACAAACAGACAACACTGGATTCTTCAGGTGCCTCAATCCACCCAGATGTGAGTTTTAGTTGCCACCTTAGGTAAACCATTATTAACAATCTCACATCTATCATGAATATCTCTCAAAAACCAATCCACGTCTACGAGCATAGCATGGCAATATAATAGCAACGTAGAAGTAACTCCCAAGGGTTTGATAAGAGAACAGGTAATAGGTACTACCTCAACTACTTCCCAATTCCCACAATTTAATTAGATCCTAATCATGCAATTGTTTGAGGAGTAGATCTAATGCAATAAAACTGGGTATGGAAAGTATGATCAAAGTGTTACTTGCCTTGCTGATGATCCGAGAAACCTAGCGATTCGAAGTAACAAGCGGCACACTCCGGGTACTCTATCGCAAACAAACAAGCAAACAATAAGTACTTATCTAATGCACAGGTAAAACTCGAATGAAAGATCCAACCAGAAATTTCAACTTAAGAACTCCGGTTTGCAAAAAGAATCAACTCAAACGAAGCAACGAAAGTCAAACGGCGAAAGAAACAAGCTTCGTTTACTAATCTGGATCTAGGTCAAATTTTACAGTAGCAAAACTTGTTTGAGTAGGTTAAACTGAAAGAGAATTCCGAGACGAAACTCTAGGCGCTTGAATCGCCTGATTCCGATAAACGAGCGAAATGTTAAACAGAAACGAAGATTCGATCAGAAATCGAGATCTGAGATAATCGCGGAAAAATCCGACGAAAAAGAAAAACCGACGAACGGTTAAAGAACGGACGTTCGTTAACAGAGAAAATCCGACGAACGCGTTCGTTAAAACGAACGGGTCGGTGAACGCTCACAAAATAACAAAACCGAAAAATAAACCGATCTAGGGTTTTTTTTATGAACGGTTTTTTTTAAAACGGCAAACGACGGCGAGGTAATACCTCGTCGGGGCGGGCTCCGGCGGGGCTCGGCTGGCTCCGGCGAGGGGCGGCAGGTGCGGCGGGGCTCGGGGCGGCGAGGGGCGGCTCCGGCGGCGCGAGTGGCGAGCGGGGCGGCGGCGCTAGGCGGCGGCGGTGCGGGCTCCCAGCGGCGGCGGTGCGGGCGGGCTCGGGGCGGCGACGGGGTGAGAGGGAGGGGCGGCGGCGGCTTGTAAGAGGGGAGGGTGGCGGCTTGGAGGAGGGGAAAGGCGGCGGGGCTCCCGTGCTCGAGCCGGACACGGCGCGGCGGCGGCGCTGGTGTACGCGGGGAGGAGACGCGGGGTGGGCCGGCGCCTCGGCTGGGCCTCGGCCCGGTCAGGCGCGGCGCGGGTTTTTTTTTTAATGTTCCGCCGAAAATTCGTAGAAAAATAAATAAAAATCCAAAAAAGATAAAACAAATTTTCCCCGTCTAGTTAGAAAATTTATAATAGGGTGAACATTTTTTTGACACAAAATAAATTTTTGAAAACGTGCAATATTTTTTAATGCAATTAAAATTGCAAATAAATTCCAATAAATGATTTTAACACTTTTCCTCCAATATTTCAATTGTTTTGGAGAAGTCATATTTTCTCCTCTCATTTATTTTTAATGAAATATTTTTTTTCCAGAGAGAAAAATAATTAAAACCAAAATCCTCGTTTTATTATTTGATGAAAATCAAATATGAAAATTCGAAAAAAATCCCCAACTCTCTCCGAGGGTCCTTGAGTTGCTTTGGATTTATCGAGGATTTGTCAAAAATGCAATAAAATATGATATGCAATGATGATCTATGTATAACATACCAAATTGAAAATTTGGGATGTTATAGTATGTTATCAACAACTTATCAAAATGAGATTAAGGGCATGATTGCACTTCCAATCTCCCCCTTTTTGGTAGTTGATGACAACATACATACGACTCTAAAAAATAAATAGACTTATGAAGCTTATGAGAGATTTGTAACAGAGCTCCCCCTTATTGTATGCATGGTGAAACTATAATATGGTCAAGAGCTCACATAGTACATTTCAAAGCATAGAATGACAACATACAAATAATGCACCATAGAGCTCAACTCAACATACATAGATAGCATAATGTTAAGAACACAAATACCACAGCATAGAGGTTCAACTTAACACCTAAAACATAATGGTCCAACGAGCTCAACACATAAAACATAATGGTCCAACGAGCTCAACATAGTGGTTCATCATACATAAATAACAGAGAGGTAAGATAAGATAAGTCTATGAAAAATCTCCTTCCCCTTGGCATCAAGTACCCAAAAGGGGAAGGCACCACAAAAGCCACAACATCCTCAGAGACCATCACCGTCATCGTCGTCGCCATGGGCAGCACTGCCTCCTGCCTCGTCAAAGAAATCTGCCCATTCAGGACCAGAAGGGAAGCCAAAGTCGGAAGGAGGAGCATCAGGAAGACGCTCATCCTCACTCACATCTGTGGCTCTGGAGGCTCTCAGACGAGCCTTCAGAGCATTCTTATAAGAGACCATGCGAGTGACCACATCATGATTTTTAGAACAGTAGAAGGAGACGGCCTTCATCATGGCTGAATGGGCCTTCCCGAGAAAGCGAGCAATGCGGCCGAAAGACCCCGAGCTAGGGGGAGTAGGACGAGACTGAGCAGCAGACCGTTGAGCAGTTGAGGATTTCTTGGGAGCCCAATCATTCGCCATATGGGGTGGAATGACCCACCGCGGATGAACATGAGTCCGAGCAATGGGAAAAGGAGCAATACTCTCAATAAAGGCTTGAAGAAAAGGAGCATGAGGAAAGGCCCTCCTGTATTGAAGACTAGCAAGACGAATCTCATGCCACATGAAGTGAGGAACATTGATCTTTCCGTTGGGATGTTCATAGAGATGATACATGAGATCAATACAATACCCGTTACAGGAACCTTTGTCACCCATCTTGGGATAGATGGTGCAGATGACACGGTGATAGATAATGAAAAAGGGAGATCGCCAAATAGATACTTGATTGAGATCTTTTCCCTTTTCCACTTCATCAAGCTCAGAAATAGGTTTGAGAAGATAGCCACAGGCCTCAATGTTTTTTGGGAGTGGGTCAGATTTATGAATTTTGAAACCAGTGTCAGGAAACCCAAGAGCCGCAACAAACTGAGTATAAGAGGCGGTGAGCTTGGTGTCAGAAGTCATCCAGGTGACGATCTTGTCAGGACCAAAGAAACACGTGGCATAAAACTGATGAATAACAGCGTGATTGTAATCATGGTGAAAAGCAAATGGAGCAGCAAGACCAGAGGACTCAATGAGTTCAATGGCTCCCGAATATTTCACGGGATGAGAACGGATATGCTCTAAGTCAACATAGAGATGGGCAGACAACCCCTTAGGAACAATGACTATAGTAAAAATGTCTGCCTGAACATTGGTACGAAAGTGAGGATCCCTCAAGTCATGCTCGACAGAGAACTGGTCAACATCGTGACGAAACTTAAGGTAGGCAAGTTTAGAGACTAAGGTGAAATCCTTGATTTCGCGACCTAGAGGCGGAGGAGGCTCAAAAGAAATGCGGCGAGCATCACCAGGAGGCTGATTTGGAGGTGGAGGAGGCATGTAGGAGGGCTTCCGTGTGCCAGGCTTGGGAGCATTTGCCCGAACAGCAACATACTCAGCCCATTCTTCGTATTCCATCTCCTCTTCATAGTCAGATCCTTCCGGTGAAGAAGTATCCTCATAGACAGTCTGTTTCCCAGCCCGCTTGCGCGGACGAAGACGCTCTTGCGAGTCATCAGAGCCACCGCGACGAGACGCTCAAAATCAGCATTAAGAGGGGGTACTCATTACCACAAGGAAACGAGGAATCGGTGATATGGGAGACCATAGTGATAAGAGTAGGGCAATAAAATTACCGCGAGCCAACGAGCCCCCGATATTTTTGTGAGTGGTATGCTTGACCTTCGGCATGGTATGGACAACCACACCTACATACGCGACCTCTAGTGAGAAGGGGATCACCACAATGCGTAAGAACAAACAATGGGAGGAGACGGATGGACAGGGGAAATACCGAGCCAGATCGAGGTGAGGGAGGAACAGATCGACGGTGGATCTGTCCGATTTCGCTGGACTCCTGGCGACAACGAGGCTCCTCGGCAGCGGAGCGGCGAAACCGCCCTCCCCAAGCAGCGCTGCAACGGACAGAGGAAGGGGATGGAAAATGGGAGAAGGGTTAGGGAAACGGACGGACAAACCCCTTCCCCGTTTTTATATGGGTCGCTGATTTACCGGACAACCGACATATGTCGAACGTCTGGGAGCTGATGGGTACGCCAGATAAGTCAGGTATCGGATGACCAGAGAACCTCGGACGTCCGAGAGCTGGGATGACCATTTAGGAATTGACGAGGAAATCTGCACAGCCACAGGACGTCCGAGAAGCGCCGCTCGACCGGTTGCTATGAGTCACCGGACGTCCGACATATGTCGGAAATCCGGTGTCAAATGACACTGATGACAGAAGGATATACTGAAATAAGTATATATTTATATATGATGAATCTCACATAGTGTTTAGCTAGACATGCAAATAGGGTTTTGATTAAGAGAAGTGGCACATAGAGCACAAAGAATATGAACATATGACAAAGAGGTGATGACCCACGAGAAACTACATAAGTTGCTCTAATTATTGGGCGGTGGCCTAGGCCACCATGTTTGAGTAATTGTGGTATGGTGCTACAAGAATAAGAACCTTGAGCCCATTTGCCACGACTCCATCATTAAAAGTACCATGATCACATAGTGATGTCATAGTGACTTTGAGAGTGTTTGGTTTATTTGTGCATCATATATGGCGAGAGAACTCATGAGTTGAATGTCTCCCCCTAAATACATGTCTACATCAAGACAAGACATGAAGTAAATGCATGCATGGGTACTAGATTTCACATAATATTATCAAGCTCCAAGATACCAAGTTCACGCCTAAGTTGACAAAAACTTGCTTCATCCAATGGTTTGGTGAAAATGTCTGCAAGTTGCATATCTGTACCAACAGGAGCAATATCAATGTCACCCTTTTCCACATGATCACTCAAGAAATGATACCTAATATCAATGTGCTTGGTGCGAAGATGATCTTTGGGATTCTCAGCAATATTGGTGGCACTTTCATTATCACATAGAAGAGGCACATGTCTATAGGTGATATGTAATCCTTCAAAGTTTGCCTCACCCATAGTAATTGAGTTGCACAACTGGCGGTTGCAATGTATTCAGCTTCGGCGGTGGAGAGGACGACACAATTTTGCTTCTTCGAGGACCAACTTACCAAGGAGCGTCCAAGAAATTGATATGCACCGGAGGTGGACTTCCGTCCCACTTTGTCTCCAGCCCAATCTGCATCCGTGTACCCAATGAGATCAAATTTAGCATCCTTGGGGTACCATAGACCCAACTTTGGGGTGTGAACAAGGTATCTAAGAATATGCTTAACCGCCTTATGATGACTTTCCCTAGGGGAAGCTTGAAATCTCGCACACATGCATACACTGAACATGATGTCTGTCCTAGATGCACAAAGATAAAGCAATGAACCAATCATAGAGCGGTAAATAGATGGGTCGAAAGGGATACCGTTTGTGTCTTTAGTGAGTACATTTTTTGTTGGCATGGGTGTCTTACATGGGCTAGCATTTGTCATGTCAAACTTCTCTGGAATATCCTTGAGGTATTTTGTTTGAGATAAGAAAATTCCTTCTTGAAATTGTTGTATTTGAAATCCGAGAAAGAACTTCAAGTTCGCATTGAGTGACATTTCAAAGTTCTTGGTCATGGAAGCCGCAAACTTCTTGCATAAATGAATGTTAGGAGAAACAAAAATGATGTTATCTACATAGATTTGGCACAATATCAAATCGCCCGGTCCCTCTTAGTAAAAAGAGTGGGATCAATCACCCCTCTCACAAAACCATCATCGAGTAAAAACTTCTTAAGATGATCATACCAAGCACGAGGTGCTTGTTTGAGACCATACAAAGCCTTGTGAAGTTTATACACATAGTCTTTGTGATCAGGATCAACGAACCCAGGTGGTTGTGATACATATACTTCTTCTTGTAGAGGACCGTTAAGGAAAGCACTCTTCACATCTATTTGATGTAATGTAAAACCATTGATAGAAAAGTTGGACCGGACGTCCGGCAAGCACCGGTCGTCCAACACATGGATAAAAACAGAGATCTAGTGTAGTAGAGGTGAGGGAAGGCGCACACGGAGCGGACGTCCGAGAGTGTCAGTCGTCCGGAAGGAATGAACTTTCGTTAATTTCGGCTCTGTGAAGTGGACCGGTCGTCCGGAAGCCGGTCGTCTGAAGGGATCGGAATCCGAGAATATCTCTACTGTGACATGACACCGGACATCCGGAGAGCACCGGACGTCCGGAGACTGACGGTCGTCCGGACAGAAACTGAGGCCAAAAGGCCTACTAAGATAGGAACACTATCTAAGAGATTTTATTCTAGATTTTGAGCAAGTCTTCTGCGAGAACCAGTGATCCCCTCTTAATAGTGCGGGATCCCTATACTCAAATAAAAGTAAAACACAGAAGGATCTAAAGCTTTGCATCTTGTTTCACCTTCCTTTGAGTATCTTGAATATGTAAGTTTTGAACCACACTAATATCTTCCGGGAACAAAACCTGAGATGCACTTGACATAATTGATTAGTTCCCTATATGTATGTTGTCAACAACTTATCAAAATAAGATTAAGGGCATGATTGCACTTTCAGCCCTCTTGCTGGATCAAGAAGGCGGAGGAAGTCATCGAGCTGAACGTGTGCAGAACGCGGAGGTGCCGTACGTTTGGTACTTGATCGGTTGGAGCGCGAAGAAGTTAGACTACATAAACCGCGTTGTTAAACGCTTCCGCTTACGGTCTACGAGGGTACATAGACACACTCTCCCCCTTCGTTGCTATGCATCTCCATGGATAGATCTTGCGTGTGCATATAATTTTTTTTGTTTTCCATGCAACGTTTCCCAACAGAGCCCGCCTGGGTTCTCGTTCTCGAAGATCAAGACGCTCTAACTCCAGACACGTTCGGGAGCTACTAACAGTGCAATACACTAGGGGTGGCTTACTTGGGGGAAGCCCAACATCAGACCCACCAAGGGGCTCGTACGACCTGGAGGGAGCCCCGCGATAGGAGGGAGCCCAGAGGCCCAGAAGGATCTTGACGATCATCTTGGAGTGCAAGTCAAGAATGATGGCGGCCTGAGGTCGATTAGATTCATGTGTAAACAGTAGCCTCCATCGTCTATATAAGATGAGGCTAGGGGTTAGCCAGAATCATCTACTCTCGTAGAAACATACTACCGATAGTCATACATCATCCCCCATTGTAACCCTCACATGAGGTACTCCATCATGAATGCAAACCAGAAGCAGGATGTAGGGTGTTATCCCTTCATGGGGGCCCGAACCTGGGTAACTTCCTCGCGTGACCTTTGTTTTGGTACTTTCGGCCATGTTCGCCACCCTATCGAGGGTACTGATGGTTCTATGTACCGTTAGCCTTAGTACCATGGTCCAAAGCAGAGGAGAATGGGGTCCCATCTGGTACTGACCCGACTCTACATCCGGCGGTTCTGCTCCAGCTGGGGAACGGTATTACTGCGATGTACATCGACAGTACTGGTTAAAATATAATAATTGATATTGTCGTAGCAGCGTCACCCTAGTACCATGGACCAAGATAGAGGAGAAGGAGACCCCTGCGGTAGTTGGTCTGGCACTCCGTCCTGTAGCTCCGCTCCAACTGGGGAGCGGTGCTACTGGTCAAGAGTGTGGTACTACTGGCCTAAAGGCAGTCAACGGCTGTGAAGGAGCAAATGCTACCGCTACCTACCCCAGTATTTTCCGGGTAGGGAAGTTCAGGGGCACCAGAAAAGGGTGGAGAACTCCTCGAATGTTGGGAGGGTTAAGTGTGTGCAATTTGGTTTGTGTTCATCAATGATTCAACCCATACCTTTCGAAGCGGACCCCCTCTTAATAGTACGGTTTTCCTACGACTCGAAGAAAACGTCGGAACACTGTCTTGCTTTTTTCCTTTTAGAGGGGCACCTAACCGTCTTGTGCCACTTTTAAATATACCTCTGTTGCTCAAGCACACAATTAGACCGCAAATTATGTTGTCATGTACACCAAAATCAGTTAGGGAGGGAAGGCCCTTTCACGTTTGATCAACCGGTGCATCATCTTCATTTAGACCAAGATGTCCATTTGTAGCCATTGGAGTCCCAATACCTTTAGAACCTTCTATATCAAACTTGTTGATCATTTCGTTGACGTATTTAGTTTGTATAACAAATGTACCTTCAATGTTTTGCTTTATTTGCAAGCCAATAAAAAACCTGAGTTCACCCACCTTATACGTTTGTGCCATTCCCTTATTGAACTCTTCACTAAAGTGGGTGTTAGTTGAAGCAAAGATAATATCATCAAACTAAATGCTTCACACAAAGAGTTCACCATGAAACCATGGACCTTCTTAGTAAATAAGGTTGAGTCAATTCATTCGCCAATGTCAAAACCCTTGTTTATAAGAATTTCTTTAAGAATTCATATTAAGCCCTAGGAGCTTGCTTGAGCCCATAAGAGCATCTCCAATAGGTGTCCCAAAATAATGTAGGGCCACTTTTTACATCACGAGGGAACAAAAACGCTGCTCCAATAGATGCCCTATATGCAAAAAGTTTCACTCCAAATATACAACATCTATACCAAGTGTTGTAAATTTGAAACACTTGGGCTTGGTGTTGCAACTCGGGGACCACGCCGAGACCAATCAAATTTGCTTCAACATGATGATTGTTTTACACCACTCTCTTGTTTGAACATGCGCCGTAAAATAAAGCACCCACTAGAAGACAATCGTGATGTATTTTGCAACAAACATCGTAGATGTTCGCATCCTTATAAATGCACGCCGACACAAGTATCTTGAGATTGAGAACGTCTTTTTCCATAAAATGAATATCGTCGAAAAACATGAAACAAATCTAGAAAAATGCAAGCAGAGTATCAAGTTTAGGATTTGAAACTGATTGACTGGTTCTGCCATAAAAGAATCTAAACATAGCGCTCAGATCTCACCTCTGTCACTTGTCGGTGTCCATATTAATCATGAGGTCTAGTATGTTCTAGGGCCACGAAAGCAGCCGTCCTCGCTAAACTAGCACGTCTCCACGGCATCGAATCATCAAATCAAACAATAAACAAGCAAAGCAAGGAAGCTCCCAAGGCGACTAGTCCAGCGACGACCTGCTCAGTCGACGGATTCCTTCCATTCCATCCCCGTCCACGTCGCGCCCATGTCGACCCGACGACGAGGACGCACGCAGACGCCACCCCTTCCTTCCTTCCTTCCTGTGACGCAACGCAACGCGGCCGCAGCGAGTCGCGGCACCGACAGGCAGCGTCGTCCCGTCACGGGGCGGGCGGGCCCCGCGCTGCGCGGTCGCAGGAGCGTAGCAGCCGAGCGAGCCAAAGCAAGCCGCCCGTCTGTCACTGGGGCGCGGGCCCCGCCGACACGCCCTCCTGTCCACTGGCGTGCGGCAACCCCGGACGAACTCGGACCGAGACCATTCAAATTTTCTTCCACTGCCCCTAGCCCCAGCCCCAGCCCATCTCTTCCTTCTCATCCCCCCTGCCTGTCTCCTCCTCCGCTCCGCTCGCTCCCTCCGCAGATCCGCGCCAGCGAGGACCCGGGGAGACGAATTCCCCCGCCGATGGCGGTGAACGGGTCGGCCAACGGGTCGTCGGGGGCCAACGGGTCGGCGGGGCCGACCAGGACCGTGCTGGTGACCGGCGGGGCGGGCTACATCGGCAGCCACGCCGTGCTGCAGCTGCTCGCCGCGGGCTTCCGCGCCGTCGTCGTCGACAGCCTCGAGAACTCCTCCGAGCTCGCCGTCCGCCGCGTCGCCGCGCTCGCCGGGGACCACGCGCGGAACCTCTCCTTCCACAAGGTAACGCCGTCGCCTCCGCTGCCACCGGGGCCACGCCCTCTCCCCCCCTTAGATACATTGCATCTCCCGTCGTCCTCGCCGGTCGATTGGGTGGTCCTTGGTGCGAGGATAGATCTCATCTCGTGCTTGACGTGCCGGCCACGCCCTTTGTGCTTTTCTAGGTAATGGAAGATCTACATTCCTGGTGTGTGCCCGCGGAATAGTTGTTTTCGGGCTTTTGGCGTGTTTAATCACTCTAGCTGTGACGAATTATGGGGGGAATTTGTTTGCTTCTTGGTTGCATTTGGAGTTGGGAATATTCGGTTCTAACAATTACCTGCTACAGATTCGTTTGCGCTTACTTACCTTTCTGGGTGATTTGAGACTCGTTACACGCTATGCAGATCTCACCGCTGCTGTTGTGGGGCCTGCAGCCATCATTTTTAGATGACTCGGTGTTTAATTTGACAATTTGCTTGTGGTCATGTTGGTGGATTTGTGAAGGGGATTTCGCTTTTTTCTGGCTGGCAAACTAGCCAAAACAATGTGGATTAATTTTGGCCAACAGCTCTGTGAAACTGTGAATGTAGGTTCTCACAGTGTGAGAACGTTAGGCATGCCATGGCGAATGCAGGGTATTTGTGATCAATTCACATATTTGTGGCTTATCTGGGCTGCAGATTCTCACAGAATTTGTAAAACATAGATATCATAACTTTATTTGGTCTACTGATGTTGTAGTCGATAGTGGTATGGAAGACGGTGACGTGGGAAATGGGATCTGGACCGTGTGTATATGTCATATCTCTTTGTTCGACATTGTTAATTATTGGCAGTTTAGTGCATGACGTGCCTGCATATTAATTTTTCTTTTCTTACAGTGCAATAAAAATTTGAACTATTTAGTGTTATGCTGTAAGCCTGTAATTTATGAATAAATGGAATGACTGTGCGCTAGAAATAGAACCACTGGTAAATTTCTGTATGACAGTGGTTTCAAAGTTATATTTTGGGTTGATTGCATTTTTAAGGTGTCACTTAGGTGGGTAGTTGAGGACTTGATTTGCAACTGTCCACTTTGTAAGGTGTGCACACTGCCAGTGCCTTGTTTGGTTAATTCACAAACTTGTATCACATTCACATCAACACTACACTTCTTTTACAGTTGGCTTTAATAATCTGATTCTTTTGTCATTGTCATTGAAACAAACAGGGTGGTTAGCTAGTCAATCAAAAACTTTTTTGACCGGGAATTAATCCAAACTTTGTATTGTCTTTTATTGTTATTGACCAAATCTAAGTGTTTAGTTCATAAACAAACGGCTGTGAAGTGTTCAGTTCATAAACAAACGGCCAAATCCGTCTGAACATGGAACCGTGGAAGTGAAAAAGGTGACTCTATGTTAATATACTTGTGTTTTTTGTGAAAGCAAATGATTTCTTACTATATGAAGCATTTAATAAATGATTTACGGAAATCTGTTGCTTCTTGTGTTACAGTTTGATTTGGATAACAAAATCAGATTATGTCTTTAACCCATATGGATATCTTAGTTATAAATAGCTCTACAGGAACATATAATGGAACACTAAAAACTTATCTGCTTCTGCAGGTTGATATCCGTGACGAGGATGCACTGGACGCTGTTTTTGCTTCCACAAGGTGCAGCACAATCTATATTAGTAATCAATGTACTTATGTTCATTCTTTACTTGTTTAATGCTTTGGCTTCTTGCTATGTGTAAAGGCATTTACATTCTTGAAATACATGTTTTCCAGATTTGATGCTGTTATTCACTTTGCTGGACTGAAAGCTGTCGGTGAAAGTGTACAGAAGCCGTTGTTTTACTATGACCATAACATTGCTGGCACAATAAATCTTTTGAAAGTCATGGCAGCCCATGAATGCAAGAAGGTACTTACAAGTCATGTATCCACAAGATACCTTGTACTCTCTGACCTCATGTGCACAAACTGCCTTAACTGATACAATTCATTACTCAGACTGTAATATGTTTCTTGGTAGTGCTTTGAACACTAGTAGCCTTTATCATACAAAAGTCACTAATTGTTTGAATATCATATTGCGTTCTGTAGAAATTCTATTAGTACATCTCATTTTAAAATAAAATTTAGGCCCTCTGCTTTCCAAGCTTTCCAATATAATTATGATGTATCAGACTGCAGTAGGATGCACTTGTAGACCACTTATTGTAGCTGCTCCTAGCTCCAACTTCTATAAATCGTAACAATTGATCCATGAATTTCCTAGATATGGTTAGCACATTCATGGTTTTCTTGATATATGTGGTTAAAATATATTTGTATTAGTGATTCTGTCTACCATCGAAAGTTTGCTGAGGCTCATTCCGTTATTTTTCTTGTTCATACCAGACGGATATTGACACGTGTTTATGTGTTCAAATGTTGTAGTTGGTGTTCTCATCATCAGCTGCAGTTTATGGATCACCTAAGAACTCACCCTGCACAGAGGAGTTTCCTCTCCTTCCGCACAATCCATATGGCAGAACCAAGGCATGTTACAGTTCTTTTACTATGCACAATCTTTGCATCGAGTCTTTTAACTAATTGTAGTGATACACATTAATTGCAGCTTATGGCTGAGGAGATATGCCGTGATATATACCGGTCAGATTCTGAGTGGAGAATCATTTTACTTAGGTACTTCAACCCGGTTGGGGCTCACCCCAGTGGATACCTTGGTGAAGACCCACGTGGAGTTCCAAACAACCTTATGCCCTACGTTCAGCAAGTTGCTGTTGGGAGGAGGCCGTCAGTGACAATCTTTGGAAATAACTATGCAACTAAAGATGGGACCGGGGTATTTTTTTTTTCACATGCTATTCTCAGTCAACTACCACTGAATTTTAAATTTGGTGAAACCATTTTGGTCCATTCAGTTCATGTCCCACCAACTACTAGACGCTACTTAGTAACTATGTAGTAGGAGTGCGCTGGCGTGCAGTGCAGTAGCTCTTTCTAGTTACCTATGTGTTTCTGAAATATAAATGGATCAAACTCTAGAAGAACTGGTATCAACAACAGTTGCTCCAGTTGGTCCCCTAGTTTCAAAATTTCGTAGCAAGTAATGGAATTGTGTAGCTCTTACTAAAACACAGTATTTTTGCAAACAAATAACTGAAGAAAAATAATCATAGTACTTGAGACAAGTTGTATAACTAGAAATGGTTGCCCTCAGATTTTTGTTCCATTGTGCAACTTAGAGCTTTTCATTAACTTTGTTTTTTTTTACTGAGCTTTGTATATCTTTAATATTTGTTTGCCTAAGTCACCAATGTATAGACCTGTAATACATATCTATCTGGTTCAATCTTGTTAGCAACTTAATGAATGATGCATTGGTATCATCATTTTCTCCTCTGCAGACAAATCCACAATGCTACCAGATGATGTGCTAATTAAATTATGTTGTCATGTGGGGCACTTATGTCATCAAAAGTTACATCAAAAGGCAAATCCGAGTCTCCTCAGAACAGTAGCATCAGACTCCTAATGCCTGGCTTATGACAAAACATAAGCAAAGAGGACAACAAATAAAACCACATCCTACATCCAAGATAGGCAATCCCATTCGAAAAAAGTCTTGTCCTGCATTTTCTTTCCAAGTGCTATTGCAAACTCCGAATGCCATGAATCATTTTGTGAATATGTTATGAAACCTGCAGTTAAGATTTTCTCATCTACTAAAGACACTTTTGCCTGGTGTGCAGGTACGAGATTACATTCATGTGCTTGATCTTGCTGAGGGGCATATTGCTGCACTGCGGAAGCTTTTTGATAGTTCGTCTAACATAGGTTTGCACAATTGACTGCATTCTGAAATACTTCATCACAAATACGTTATACTCCCTCCTTTTAGGTTTACAAGGTTTGCACGCATTTTGAGATTTATTTTGACAACCAATCAGACCAATAATATATGAGTTGTGTGCCATAAAATTATACCATTAGAATCTTTTTTCGAACACAAATTCATGGATATATTTTTATGACATATAATTACTATTTTGTTAATCAAATTGATTATCAAAGTTGTCCCCAAAATGCACGCGGGCCTTGTAAACCAAAAGGAGGTAGTATCATTTTCCAGACATATGTGTGTAACAACTTGAGTACTTAGCCGCTAACTACTCTTTTGCATTGCAAATCCCCAAGCCATAGAGAAATAATTTTTATTTTTATTTCATGTTTTGGAGTCCCTGCAAGTATTGAGTGCTCAAACTCCAATTTCTTCTACCTCTAAGTGCATAGGATGCTTGATGTATCAGTTTGCCCTTTAGTTTGATCTCGTACTAAAATTCAACTCATCATGCAGGATGTGAACCATACAACCTTGGGACTGGAAAGGGGACGTCAGTGTTGGAGATAGTCAATGCATTTGAGAAGGCTTCTGGAAAGGTATGTCTGATTTGATATACTGCGATTTTTGTAAATGCCTGATTCCTGTAATTTTTTTAAACATGGTATATATTTTGCTGGTTAGCATATATGACACAATCTGCTGAACTGTAACAGTATTCAAGTAATCCTTGGATTTATTCAGCAGATTGCATAGGGCTTTAGAGGCTTAAGCTGTGAGTCTTTGCAAATTGACAACTGACAATTGCATTGCACAGGAAAGTTGGGATTAGGAATTGTGTAGCTGCTGCAATTATTGACAAGACTTAAGTTTTCTTATTACGAAGTACAATCATGGAGTGGCTAGTACTTGTTTGGGTGAACAGACTGTTATGATGCTAAGCCCCTTCGTGCTGGTTAAGAGTAGATGTGTGAAAATTCTACGATTCATCATACAATGGCCTATAGAAAGTTTATGGGCGATTGCTAGACTTTGCAAGTACAGTTAACTGTGTTGCAATGTTATCATACCACGCTTGGCCAGACATTGTTTTAACTCTCCTGCCAAATGCCAATGATAGGAAGATCTGTATGAGTTGTTTTCTTCTTGTGCCTTCTTTTCTTATGCATATGTCTGTGTTCCCTATGTTAGAAAATCCCGCTGGTCATCGGTCAGCGCCGCCCTGGTGATGCCGAGATTCTCTTTGCAGGAACTGGCAAAGCAGAGAGAGAACTCAACTGGAAGTAAGCTGCTAACAGACTATCTACAATTTTTGTCAGCGGTACCATTCCTTTGGCAACTAAATGCTGCTATTCTGTCTGCAGAGCAAAATATGGCATCACGGAGATGTGCAGGGACCAGTGGAACTGGGCTAGCAAGAACCCTTACGGGTACGGGTCACCCGACTCGACCAAGCAGAACGGTAGCAATTCACACTGAACAACGCGGATCGGTCCGTGCGGACTCACTTGTACATGCAACTTAGTGCCTAAGAGCTGGGATCGGTGTAGATCTAGTCGGCCAGTCATACAGAGAAAGTTACAAGATTAGAAAAAAAAAGGTTGCTCTGTTGTTCTTCCGGTATCGGTACAAAATCTATCTTCCTCCTGCATATATTTTTTCGTCGAGATTGTTCTAGGAAGATTTGCTAGTTTGCTATAGTCGACCAGCTAATTCAATTCTTTTACTGCTAATTGAGTTGCATTGCCTAGCAGCTGTATACGAATCCTTTTTGTGCCTGTGCTGTAATAGTAATTAGACGAGCCACAGTAATACACTCAGCTTGGTTGTATCTTTTCTTTCATGCAGCGTGTTACCCTCCTGTGTATATATCAGAAATTTGGTCTACTCTGCCGTCTGGGTTTGGGAACTTTGGGGGTGTGCGGTGCTGCATTCCCCCCCTTGAGATTGTGCGGTGCACGTATAGTGACTCAGCGTGCAGAAATGCATATGCCTTGTGATGGCCTGTTGCTTATACCCATGAAAGACGCAATCTCCTCATCCATATCAAGATACTTTGCCAAGCATATGCGGATAATACTTCTGCCCAATTTTTTTTATTTTGAGTAGAATACTCTTGCCTGTCGATGAGGGCGTGCGAGGTGAGCGACTGCACAGGGCCCCCAAAATCTTGGGGCCCAGCCCGATTCGTACGTCTGATGTGCGACTCGCCCCACGCCTTGTTCTGCGTGGAGTCAAAGCGGAAGGCAAAACTTCGCTATGCCCTAATCCAGAATTAACCCTATTCACTTCGCGCCGCCTCAAAAACCAATCAACCTCGCGTCGCCGATCGGTTCGGTGAACAATACATCTCACGCCCCGCGGTGAACGGAGCAACGGAAACGGTAGGCTCTAGGGAGCCCGGCCACCGACATCGACCGACGGCGTCGCTGAGGCCGACGTTGACGATAAACAAGAAAAGATCTCGCCGTGAAAGCTGGCTGCTGGCGTCGTCCCTCATGATGGTGGAGTTGTACTCTTCTTCCAACAATGGTGTCTCCAGCTTTGCCGGCGGTCTGAGGACAACGTTGGATAAAACTTGTTAGCCGGACTCCGCCTCGTTTGCCGACCCAAGTCTAGCACCAATCGTAGGTAACTTTCTATGCTATATCCTCCTACCAACACATGAACTAGTAGTACTGCACTAAAACCAAACTGTAATGTGGTCTTCATTCGCAGTTTTATAATCCTTTCTCCATTGAGCATGGCGTGACTAATATCCTAGTCACGCCATGAGGCAATCAGAGAAGATCGGAAGTCCCGTCCTAAGTCCTGACTCTGTAAGTCATAACTTCATCGAATTATTGATCAATTTGTTATCCATCAATCATGTACTATAGGTCATCTAACTAGCCCACTGGATATATTTATTATTATTTTGATGTTTTTCAGTTAAAATATGAAGTCGCAATTTTTTACTCATACAACTTTACTATTTTCCATTAATTTTTTGATATACTTATAAATAGTACTCCCTTCGTCCCATAATATAAGAACGTTTTTGACACTACACTAGTGCCAAAAAGGTTCTTATATTATGGGACGGGGGAGTATGAAATAACACTAAGTTAAATAAATAAGTAAAGGTATACTTGTATGGATTTTTTAATGTAAGGGCCGAATTTTGCATTTCGCTCCGGTGCCTCAAATTCCCGGAGATGGCCTTGAAACCACTACACAATCATATAGTTTTCTTTCTTCATTGTCAAGTTAAGAGGAGTACCTGTGCATACTATGGTTTTGCGAAAAGAGCAGCAAAAAGTCCATTTAAACCTCGGTTATTCAGATGCAACAAAAAGTTGACTTCCATGTCAAGTGAAGGCTTGGGCTGAATGACTGGACTGAAATACAAGCAAGCAAGAATTTCAATTCTTTTACTGTGGCACTGGTTGGTCATGCAAATCTAACTTTTGGTGAGAAAACTTGTCGCAATTCTCTAGAGAAAACAATAGGTTAAAACTTGGTAGTGGTGATGCCCAACCGGTTCATGACTATTTTGTCAAAATGCAATGCGACAACCCGAACCTTTTTAGTGCCATGGATCTTGATGATGAATCTCAACTTGACAATGCTTTTGGGCTGATGCCAGAATTACAACAATGTATGACTCTTTTCACATTGTCATTAGTTTTGGCACAACATGTTTGATGAACAAATATGATACACATTTTACTTGTTATTCCGGAGTGAATCATCATGGCCACTCGGTGTTGCTAGGATGTGCTTTATTATCAAGAAAAGAAATGAATTACGCGTGTCTCAAATGGTCAGCCAAAAATTGTTGTAACTGATCAAGCAAAAGCAATTTAGAATTGTGTGGATTTTTTTTTCACAATCTCGATACAGATGGTGCTTGTGGCATATAATGAAAAAAATACTTAAAAAGTTACGTGGATAATGATGAATATGATCACATCTAGGTTGTTGTTGGCAAGACAGTTTATGATTTATTAATAATTAACAATTACATAGTTTTTGGGTCTTCCACAAATGCCAAAACCCAATGGTGATGATGATTAAACCTTGTGATTGTTGTTGAATCATAAACATTTTGCTAGCAGTAACCTTGATGTGATCATATTCATGATATCCACCTAACTTCTCAGGTATCTTTTTCATTATATGCCACAAGCACCATTTTTATCATGGTTCTGGAAAAATTATTTCCACGCAATTTTGAAATATGTTTCTTGATCAGTTACAATAGCTTTTGGTTGATGATTTGAGACACATGTAATTTATGCTTGAAATAGTCAAACAATGTTACATTATCTTCATTTGGTAATGAAATCACATCCTAGCAACACCGATTGGCCATGATGATTCATTCAGACAAAACAAAGTAAAAGGCATATCGTATTTGTTCATCAAATATGTTGTGTTAAAACTAATGACATCATTAAATAGTCATACACTGCTCCATTTCTGGCATAAAACTAAAAACATCCGAAGTCAAGATTGATCATAAGGTATGTGATACTAAAAAGTTAGGGTTGTCGGATATCATTCGGCAAAATGGTCACGAACTGCAACTGTTTCAGCATCACCACTGCCAAGTTTTAACTACCTTAATTTTTTTAGAAAATTGCGACATGTTTTCTCACCAAAAGTTGGGTTTGCATGACCATCTCTTGCTACAACAAAAGAATTGAAATTCGTGCTTACTCATATTCCAGCACGGTCATTTAGTTTAAGTCTTCGCTTGACATGGAAGTCTTAAATTTTGTTGCTTCTGAACATGCGAGAGTTAAGTAGACTTAATGTAAAATTATGATCCAAATGACCCGTCGAAAGATGAAATTTTCCATCAGGACCACATGTAATATTACTTTTAGCTTTACATCCTAACCCGGTTGTTTGATTTAGCTTCAACATATTTCTTGGGTCGGGCCGAGTCTTACCATAGCATGAGCATGAAAGTATAAGGTACTTTAGTTGTCCAACATTACCGTTGATTATTCTCGTCACACCAAACCCTTTTTTAGCATTCTTGTAGTACTCTTGTACCTGGTTCTCGGTATTAAAAGTCATCCCCAATTCATGGTCTCCAAGTAACGCATCTGGTTGAGCTTCACCATGGTCACGTTCAAGGTCCGTGTTGTTTTCCATCCACCCAATGTCGTTGTTATCACTTGAAATACACATGTCACTTTTCTTGCGGGGAAAATATGGTATACGGGTCACTTGATTCTTGAACACCAACATTATTCTCCTGAATGCTGCCATGTTAGCCATGAACTCAAAAACTCCATGTTGAACTTCGCCATATGTATGCAGCCATTTGGTCTTTTCTTTTGACAGGTTCGATCTGTTTTTTTACTTGCGTAATATATAGTGACACGTTTCCTTATTTATTTACTAGTAATTGGAGTACGTGCAATGCATGCTAGTATTAGACAAGTTATTAATTGTATTGCACATTAATATTAGGCTAGATATAAATTGCATGTTAATGTTAGATAGGGTATAATTACTTGGTTAATGCTAACATTGATATTAGGCATGATATCAATTAGTGGAGTGTCCTAAACATGTTTATAGTGTTAAACATGTTTAGTACTAAACAATAGAGCGATGTAGACCATTGGATAGGTACAGTTGAATGGATGAGATCTGTTGGATCTCCGCAATTCACTTTTTTTATATTGGTATATAGATATAGATTGCTTAGTCTCCGTCAAGTGACAATTTGGTTTGTTAGAATAAAATTATGTCAGTTTTTGTGACGGTGGTATGTGTCCTCATGGATCTGATTATTTCGATATGATGAGTTTTTTTAGTCTGGATATGATGAGTTTTATGCGCCATATTGTTTTTGTTAGTTTGAATTTTTTTGGAGTTGAAATCTTTCCTCAATGTTACAACGAAGATTTTGTGGTTTGAAGATTTGTGCTTTTAGGGGTTCATCCTAAGCTTGAGTACGTTCATCGCTCATCGTTTTTCTATCATTTTGGACGAGCGGCTCAAGGGGGCATCCAAGAGTCCTTTGTTGCTAATCAAGTTCATGAAGGGGGAGAGTGACGATATCAGTACTTCGGTCCAACTGTAATCTCTTTAGTGAACTCTTAGGTTTTGTCTTATAAGATTGATATTATGAAGAAGTTGTCTCCAAGAATATATATTTTAATTCTTAGCAGGAGTTGTAATTTCTTGTATTGTGGATCCAAAGCACTATACCTATAATGATTGCGAGTATTATTAAAGTTATACATGTGTTTCTTTATTTTTGAAAAATAACCGTCTCTGAAATAAGGTACTATTCTTTTCGAAAAAGGTGCAACTTTGCATCAATGTGATGTACATAGCTATTTTAATTTATTACTGAGCATAGTATAAAGAAAAATCCACGGTCAAACCATTACAAGATATGAAAAATTGGCACATATGATTAAGCCAATTTCTTTCACAAGGACGCCTTCAAGAAAGGATAATGTTGTCGGATCATGGGTTCCGGCAAAACCCTTAAGGTTCGAACACTGGGGTGCGCATGGAGATTTCCTCCCTACCGATCTACGCCCTAGCTCTCTAAGATCTCGCGGACGAACTCGACGAACTCACAACACAAAGACACAAGATTTATACTGGTTCGGGCCACCGTTGTGGTGTAATACCCTACTCCAGTGTGGTGGTGGATGGATTGCCTCTTGGGCTGATGATGAACAGTACAAGGGGAAGAACGGCCTCCTGAGGTTGAGGTGTTCTTGTGCTCTGCGGGTCGCTAAGGATTGGCTCAAGATCATATGCCTCTACTGTGGTGGCTAGTTCTACTTATATAGGCCCTGTTCCTCTCCTCAAATATTGAGTGGGAAGGGAGCCGACAACGGCCAATTTGAAAGGGGACATCTAGTACAGCTTATCCTAATAAATGCGGTCTTCGCCTGCAAAAGGCTCTGGTGATGACGCCATCTTGGGCTCCACGGTGACCTCCGTCCTGCCGTCCTGCTGGTCTTGGTCTCGTTGCATTGATATGGAAACCTTTGCCTGATGCCTGGGTACTCCGCGCCTGCGCTTGCCTCCTTAGCACCAAAGAGGAAACAAGGACGCTGCGCGCTGGCGCCCGTCTGATCTTGATCGTCATGGCCCGTCACGAGACCCTCGCGAGGTTTGCCCTACCTTGATATCTCTGCTTCTCGCGAGGCAGCCTGGTGAGGCCGCTCCTGAGGAGGTCTTATGTCGTTCGCCTCGTGAGGCTTGGCCCCTTGCGAGGGTCTTGAATGCCTTGTTGATGAAGACGGGCCGTACCGGCCTGCTAGCATAGCCACGCCATGGGCCGCAGGCAGGCAAGTCTGGGGAACCCCGTTCCCAGAACGCCGACAAATGTCCTCGCACCAGTGGCGCCACGTTCGATAATCCAATTTTCATCATGCTTGTTAAGACCAACCAACAAAAACCAACACAATAACAACAAGACAACTACTTCAACAAGATAACGATAGAAGTTCGTCATTGATATGCCCGATCAATAAAAGATAGGACAAAAATTTTCCATCTCAGACATGAAACGGTATTCCCAATCAATATCTTGATGATGGATAGTCCGATGGCTACCTTTTTCAGTGTTCTGTACCAGGGCCAAAAAGGTACTAGTGGATTGATGGTGTTAGAATTAATGGGCTAGGCCCATAGCAATTTCTGAAATCTCAAAGCCCATGTGTAAAATGGCAAGTGGTGGTGCTAAGTTTAGTCCCACCTTGGAAGTTGAAGAAGAGTTGGACCTTTTTATATAGTGGGTTCTCTCCACCACTCTAAGTGGTGTGTGAGAAGAGAAAGGGAAAACCACATGCGCGCGCTCGCTCGCCTCGCCTCGCCTGGCCTGGCCGGGCCGGGCCGTGGCGTGGCGTGGCGAGGCGAGGCGGCGCGTACATGCGACATGCGCGTGAATGGTCCGCCGAAATCCGGTCCGTCTCCTTGCAGGAGCGCAGCTTCCTTTTGCCGTTTTATTTTTATGTCTTGGCAGACAAGTTTTTGATTTCTTGTCCGGTAAGTATACGAATTAGAAACCGAGTCGGTTTGGGATTGTGGTCGCGACACAATACCGCCTCTGGTCCTAATATATATACAGCTACCGGCTGCGGCCAGAGACACACCGAAAAACACCTAGGGTTTTGCCTCATCTCACAACTTGCGCCGCCATCGTAGTCTACTCCATCCCAAACGCCGGCGTGCATCGGCGCGTGGGAGAGCAGGTCTCCGGAACCGTTCGTCTTTGCGATCCTGCACCGGGAGAGGACGAATTAGGTTTTTGGGAAGCGCTGTGCGCGACTGCTCAAATTCGTCATCACGGGTCGTCTTCCGTCCAAGTCGGGCGGTGCTACTCATCGTCGTATTCATCGCCGTCAGCAGCAGATCGTCGCCAACATCGTCATCAACACTGTCGCACCCATAATAGCTAACGATCAGTACGTCCAACATCCTCTGTTCATGTCTGTTTCTACAGCTATTGTTACGTGTTTGCTGCTGTTATGCATGTCTTGCTGTTCTTCTAGTTTGCTAGATTTTTGCATGCTAGTATCTCTTCTAGTCATGAATTATTTACTGGAATTAATCATGAACTTGCCTAATATTCCAACAATCCAAAAACCTAATTATAGGCAATTTCCTGAGTTAACTATGGCTGGATTCGCTGATGCACTGAGGCCGGATAAGTTTACCGGTGTGCACTTTAAGAGGTGGCAGGTGAAGACCACGCTCTGGCTTACTGCTCTGAAAGTTTTCCACGCTAGTGTTGGTGCTCCAGAGGGAATGACCGACGAAGATCGGAGAAAATTCCAGGAAGCCAATACTATGTTTGTGGGATGCATTCTGAGTGTTCTTGCTGACCGTCTGTGTGATGTGTACATGCACATAAATGACGGAAAGATTCTGTGGGATGCACTGAATGCAAAATTCGGTGCAACAGATGCAGGCAGTGAACTGTACATCATGGAGAGTTTTCATGACTACAAGATGGTGAATAACCGTTCTGTGGTTGAACAAGCTCATGAGATACAGTGCATTGTGAAGGAACTTGAACTCCTTAAATGTGTTCTACCCGACAAATTCGTGGCTGGGTGCATGATTGCAAAGTTGCCTCCTTCATGGAGGAATTTCGCCACAACTCTGAAGCATAAGAGACAGGAGATATCAGTTGAAAATCTGATTGCATCTCTTGATGTTGAAGAAAAAGCTCGGGCTAAAGATACCACTGAAAAAGGAGGTGAGGTTCAGCCTACTGCTAACATGGTGCAGAGGTACCCACAGAACAAGAACAAAGGGAAGAACAAACCTGTTTTCAACAAGCCTACCAAGACTACTACCTTCAAGAAGAAGAAGTTCAACAAGGCTGAGCTAGAGTGCTACGCCTGTGGGAAGCCTGGACACTTTTCCAAGGAATGCCCTGAACGTGCAGACCGCAGAGGGAAAACAAGCTCCAAGACTGTCAACATGGTGACCGCTAGCAATACTGATGGGTATGGTAATTTACCTATTGTGCTTTCAGTATTTCAATCATCTTCGTGGTGGATTGATTCGGGTGCTAACGTTCATGTGTGTGCTGACATCTCCCTGTTTACTTCTTATCAGGTCGCAAGGGATTCTTCCGTCCTAATGGGGAATGGGTCACATGCTTCTGTTCGTGGCATTGGCACGGTGGATCTGAAGTTTACTTCGGGAAAGATCGTGCAACTAAGGAACGTGCAGCATGTCCCTACTATGAACAAGAATCTAGTTAGCGGCTCCCTTCTATGTCGAGATGGATTTAAGGTAGTTTTAGAGTCCAATAAAGTAATCGTGTCAAGATTTGGACAATTTATAGGAAAAGGCTATGAGTGCGGAGGCTTGTTCCGCTTTTCTCTTTCAGATTTTTGCAATAAGTCAATAAACCAAATTTGTGCTAGTGTTAATGATGATGCAAGTATTTGGCACTCTCGTTTATGTCATATTAATTTTGGTTTAATGTCTCGGCTATCCAGCATGAGTTTAATTCCGAACTTCACAGTTGCCAAAGGTTCTAAGTGCCATAGTTGTGTGCAATCTAAGCAACCTCGAAAGCCTCATAAGGCTGCCGAGGAGAGAAACTTGGCACCTCTAGAACTCATACATTCTGATCTTTGTGAGATGAATGGTGTGTTGACAAAAGGTGGAAAGAGATATTTCATGACTTTGATTGATGATGCGACTAGATTTTGCTATGTTTATTTGTTGCAAACTAAAGATGAAGCATTAGACTACTTTAAAATCTATAAAGCTGAAGTTGAAAATCAACTAGAGAGAAAGATCAAGCGTCTTAGGTCCGATCGTGGTGGAGAGTATTTTCCAAAAGTTTTTGATGAATTTTGTGAGGAACATGGTATTATTCATGAGAGGACGCCTCCCTATTCACCTCAATCAAATGGAGTGGCCGAGAGGAAAAACCGCACATTGACTGACTTGGTGAATGCCATGTTAGACACTGCTGGTTTATCTAAGGCATGGTGGGGGGAGGCTCTATTGACTTCATGTCATGTCCTGAATAGAGTTCCCAACAATAATAAAGAGAAAACCCCTTATGAGGAGTGGGTTGGGAGAAAACCATCACTTTCTTATTTGCGCACTTGGGGATGTTTGGCAAAGGTCAATATTCCTATTCCTAAGAAACGCAAACTTGGACCAAAGACAGTGGATTGTGTCTTTCTAGGGTATGCTCAACGGAGCATTGCTTATAGGTTTTTAGTGGTAAAATCTGAAGTACCTGATATGCATGTTGATACTATAATGGAATCTCGTGATGCAACATTTTTTGAGAACATATTTCCTATGAAAGATATGCATAGCATTGCTAGATTTTCTTCTGAGATAATTCCTGAATCTAGTACAACTGATGAATATTTCGAACAATCACATGAGGAAGTCCTTGAGAAGGATAACAATGAAGT
Organism: Triticum aestivum; assembly: GCF_018294505.1. NCBI lineage: Eukaryota > Viridiplantae > Streptophyta > Magnoliopsida > Poales > Poaceae > Triticum > Triticum aestivum. The sequence continues at coordinate 292,828,850 of NC_057808.1, read as the reverse complement.
TCCTAGAAGGAACAAGAGACAAAGGATTGCAAAATCCTTTGGTGATGATTTCATTGTATACCTTGTGGACGACACACCCAAGACGATTGCAGAAGCATATGCATCTCCGGATGTAGATGATTGGAAAGAAGCTGTTCATAATGAGATGGACTCAATTCTTTCTAATGGAACTTGGGAACTAACTGATAGACCATATGGTTGTAAACCTGTGGGCTGTAAGTGGGTGTTCAAAAAGAAGCTAAAGCCTGATGGTACTATTGATAAGTACAAGGCGCGGCTAGTGGCCAAGGGCTACACTCAGAAAGAAGGCGAAGATTACTTTGACACCTATTCACCCGTTGCTAGAATGACCACCATTCGAGTGTTACTTTCCTTGGCTGCCTCTTATGGTCTTATCATTCATCAAATGGATGTAAAGACAGCTTTTCTCAATGGAGAGTTGGAAGAGGAGATCTATATGGATCAGCCTGACGGGTTTGTGGTAAAGGGTGAAGAGAGAAAGGTGTGCAAGTTGTTAAAATCTTTGTATGGTCTGAAACAGGCACCTAAGCAATGGCATGAGAAGTTTGAAAGAACTCTGACTTCTGCAGGATTTGTCATTAACGAGGCTGATAGGTGTGTTTACTATCGCCATGGTGGGGGCAATAGTGTCATATTATGTTTGTATGTGGACGACATACTGATCTTTGGTACAAACATTAATGCAATTAATGAGGTCAAGTCTTTTCTATCAAAAAGTTTTGACATGAAAGATCTGGGAGAAGCCGATGTAATTCTAAACATCAAACTTATTAAGGATGAGAGTGGGATTACATTAACGCAATCTCACTATGTTGAGAAGGTCTTGAACCGATTCGGTTTTATGGATAGCAAGCCTTCTCCAACACCTTATGATCCCAGCGTGACACTCAGAAAGAACAAGAAAGAAACGAGAGATCAATTAAGATACTCTCAAATTGTCGGTTCACTCATGTACTTAGCTAGCGCTACAAGACCAGATATCTCTTTTGCTGTGAGCAAACTGAGTAGGTTCATGTCCAACCCGGGTGATGATCATTGGCATGCACTAGAAAGGGTCTTGCGCTATCTGAGAGGTACTATGAGTTACGGAATTACTTATTCAGGGCATCCTGCTGTGCTAGAAGGATATAGTGATTCAAATTGGATCTCCGATGTTGATGTACTTTACGCAACAAGTGGGTATGTATTTACTCATGGTGGTGGCGCAGTGTCATGGAGGTCTTGCAAGCAAACCATATTGACGAGGTCAACTATGGAAGCAGAATTAACTGCTTTGGACACAGCTACTGTTGAGGCAGAATGGCCGCGTGAGCTCTTGATGGACTTGCCGGTTGTTGAAAAACCTGTACCGGCTATACTTATGAATTGTGATAACCAAACGGTTATCGCTAAAGTGAACAATTCTAAAGATAATGCAAAGTCATCAAGACACGTGGAAAGACGTTTGAAGTCTGTCAGGAAGTTGAGAAACTCCGGAGTAATAACTGTTACGTATATACAAACAGACAAAAACTTGGCAGAACCCTTTACAAAGGGACTATCACGAAATGTGATAGATATTGCATCGAGGGAGATGGGTATGAGACCCATAGATGTTACACCATAGTAGTAACCCAACCTTTGTGATCGGAGATCCCGTGAATTAGGATCTGGGAAGAACAAGCTATTGGTTAACTGAGGAGAGTAATAACTTATGATCGTCTCCAAGTGAAGATGCAAAACTCTCAGAGCTGTAAGGCTCAAATCTGTAAGGCAGGTTGGCAACATGCCTTAATGTGGTTCTATTGGCTATAATTAGCAAAGATGCTGTCCTACAGAGCAGTCTTGAAAGAACACACCTATATGAGTTCTGACTGTAAACGTCGCAGTCTATGAGGTTTGGGTGATCTCTAGTAAGCTCACGAAGAGACCAGGGAGTATGACGTATAAGCTCCAAACCGCGGGGTAGCCTACTGGCGGTCAGGTACTGGTTAAGACTTTGAGTGAAACCTGTTCACACAAAACTAGCAATTCAAGGCATAGTCCATTGTCAAGTTGTGAATGGATGTAGCTTAAAGTTCTAGGCAGAAGTTCAACTTAACAGTCTCTGCTGAAACACTGGTATATTAAACAAGTGGTGAGAGAAGGCAAATCTCTAAATGGGTATTTGAGATCTGGTGGGGGATTGTTAGAATTAATGGGCTAGGCCCATAGCAATTTCTGAAATCTCAAAGCCCATGTGTAAAATGACAAGTGGTGGTGCTAAGTTTAGTCCCACCTTGGAAGTTGAAGAAGAGTTGGACCTCTTTATATAGTGGGTTCTCTCCACCACTCTAAGTGGTGTGTGAGAAGAGAAAGGGAAAACCACACGCGCGCGCTCGCTCGCCTCGCCTCGCCTGGCCTGGCCGGGCCGGGCCGGGCCGGGCCGGGCCGGGCCGGGCCGGGCCGGGCCGTGGCGAGGCGGCGCGTACATGCGACATGCGCGTGAATGGTCCGCCGAAATCCGGTCCGTCTCCTTGCAGGAGCGCAGCTTCCTTTTGCCGTTTTATTTTTATGTCTTGGCAGACAAGTTTTTGATTTCTTGTCCGGTAAGTATATGAATTAGAAACCGAGTCGGTTTGGGATTGTGGTCGCGACACAATACCGCCTCTGGTCCTAATATATATACAGCTACCGGCTGCGGCCAGAGACACACCGAAAAACAAAACACCTAGGGTTTTGCCTCATCTCACAACTTGCGCCGCCATCGTAGTATACTCCATCCCAAACGCCGGCGTGCATCGGCGCGTGGGAGAGCAGGTCTCCGGAACCGTTCGTCTTTGCGATCCTGCACCGGGAGAGGACGAATTAGGTTTTTGGGAAGCGCTGTGCGCAACTGCTCAAATTCGTCATCACGGGTCGTCTTCCGTCCAAGTCGGGCGGTACTACTCATCGTCGTATTCATCGCCGTCAGCAGCAGATCGTTGCCAACATCGTCATCAACCCTGTCGCACCCATAATAGCTAACGATCAGTACGTCCAACATCCTCTGTTCATGTATGTTTCTACAGCTATTGTTATGTGTTTGCTGCTGTTATGCATGTCTTGCTGTTCTTCTAGTTTGCTAGATTTTTGCATGCTAGTATCTCTTCTAGTCATGAATTATTTACTGGAATTAATCATGAACTTGTCTAATATTCCAACAGATGGGCGTCTTTTCACTTACCTTGATTGCAGTCAGATGGATAGCCATGTCTCGCTGTGAAATCGAGCAATTTCATTCCGCACCTGTGCGAGTCACACCGAGCTTTCATCATAGTGTCAAATCTGCAGCCGTGGTGGTAGAAGCCTACGGGTAACCATCAATGCACCTTTTTTTAGTTTTTTGACGAGAAGGCTTTATGACTAGCTTTATTAAGTTTAAATAATGCTTTTCTGTAAAAATACTCAAATAATGCTTACATCTTTTTTTACATGATAATATGTGTCTTATTTATATCATAAGGATTACAGTACAAGACACATATGCATCAACCTAATAAAACTGAAAGGACGGCAAAATGCTGGTCTTTACACAAAAAAACATCAATCAAAAAATAAAATTACAAACAAGATTAACGAATTCTCTGAGCTTGACACTAATGCCCGTCACCTGGCTCTGACACCACTACAACAGCCACCAAAATAAAATATGGTGGATCATCTCCACACCCGAGCTCGACGCGGCTCCTTGATGATATGCAATTTTGCGGACCTTCAAGATGGCTCGCCAAAGGTAAAACTATTATCGTTGAACGAATCAGACCGAGTCAACACTCTAAACACGTCACCGAACTCCAGATCTGACACCCCCACATGGCTAAGATGTCAAACGAGGAAACCACACCTGTCATCCACGAACCACGGACCCGGGCACCCGGCATACGATCCACCATCTTCTAGATGCCCTCGATGCAGACCATAATCTGCATCCACTCTTGGACTACCTTCCAAGCTCCGCGCTGGAGTTAGAGCAAACGCCCTCATAACGGTGGAGCACGAGGACACATGTCCATCACAAGGATGTCGCCACTGCCGCATCATCCTTCCTGGAACAAAACGGGTTTTCATATCCATCATCAACCATAGGACCGATCGCCTTGTTGGGGTAGGATATGAAGAATCTTTATTTAGCGTCGACATCGCCATCGTCGTCGCCAAAACCAAGACCCAAAACCTAAGCTACTAATGACTATATCGATCCACACGCGTAAATCCGACGATCCCCTCATCATCAACCACCGAGGTCATAGATGGAGGGGAGCCGCCGGAAGACGGCTGCGTCAGGAAGGGCTCCTAGCGGCGGCGTTGAGATCGCTTTCTGTCTTCGCGTGAAAGAAAGAAATGATACGTCGGCCTAACAATTTAGTGCACCACTTGCTCATTGTGTCGCAGTATGAAATTTGTCGTGGACTCTTACCACTGTATTTATTCGTTTTTTAACTCAGACTTGATGATTGAATAGAAGGCAACAATTCCAACTAAAGAAAAGCGAAATCCCGCTTAGGCCCTTAAAATTACCAACAATCAGCATTTATCCAATGGTCGCCATCGCCACCTCCTTCTCCGCCGCCGCCGCCGTCGCCGTCGCCCGCCGGAGCTCCCCGGCTCACCTCCAGCTCGTCGCTCGCCGCCGCCTCCCGTTCTGCACAGCCGCCTCCTCATCCACCGTGCCACCTGCCGCTGCGGCGGGCTTTGGGTGGGCCGACGCCCTCCGAGTTGCCAGCGAATTCGGGGTCGGCGATGAGTCCGACCTTTCGGGATACTTCCAGAAGGTCGACATCTGCAACCGAGGAATGGTAGGTTCCCCCTTTGCGTTCTACTATCCTCACAACTGTGCGGGCGCGTGTATGTGAAATTGTCTCAGGTGTGTTGTGCGCGGATTTGTTTGGGTTTTGCAGGGTAACAAGGGGGAGTTCGTGGAGTTCATGGTGGAGGATCAAGTGGTGGGATACATCCACAAGGGGTGAGTGTAACGGGATCAAACATCTGCTCTTTAGTTTTCTCTGTGTAACATCTACTCCGAGAACAAATTTATCGAGGAAACAATGGTGGAGCAACACTCACCTGCAGACAATTTGAACAATAATATATGTGTGTTCCTTCTTGTGTTATCCCAAATCCTGTGATTTGTTCTCCTGTACTTTCATAAAGGCCTTGTCGCCGTCTCTTCATCCCCGACCGCCACACCTTGCGTCGCCCCTCCTTCACCAGAACCAATGCTCGCGCTTCCGGCGGCTCCCATTGCCACTTCGGCAGTGGGCATGGCTCCCCTTCCAGCGATGGCGGCCCCAGCTTACGACATGTTCTCATCTTTGGATTCTATCCTGACGGCCATGGGATTGTTCGGACATTGGCCAGGGCGAAATCCCTGCATGGCTTGCTGATGCTGGCAGCGGCGACACCTGCGGGTGCCGTCACCTTCCTGGAGGCGCTGCCACGGCCTTTTCTCCGTTCCCCTGCTCGAGCTCCGGGGGAAACCCCAGGTCCAGTTCCTTGGACCGGACGACGGCGACATCATGACGTCGTTCCCCTTCATGAAGGCGTCGTCTTGCTTGCTCGTGGCGTGTTTGGCATTGGATTCTGAGTTTCGGGACATCATCTTGATTAGGGCTGTTTCGCTTGGATAGGGTAGTTTAGCGCTGTGTTGTAGCTTCTGTTTGGGCTGAGCAACCCATGTCTCTCTGCTCCGGACACCATGTGTACGCCATGTTTGGTTCTGTCATGCGATGTACCCCTCCCCCTATGTTCACATTTCAACTTCTTCTATCACTGAAAAGATACGCAAGCTTTGCATATTCGCGAAAAAAATAAAGGCCTCCGGGCCTCTGCACCGAAAAATGCAAACAACTGCAAAAGCTTACAAACAAAATAAGCATCCTCTGATTTGTGCGAGGAGCTTCTCGTTAACTTAATTCTAATCCTTGTGTATATAGAAGAAAATTGGTGAGGTACTTCTCACATAATAGTTGAAGTAACATGTCAGTGTTTAATAATATTTAGACACTCATTTTTCCCCAGGACCTTAATTTTTATTTCTTTAATAAAGTAAATCATTTGAAGAGACAACAATCATGGATTAAACATGATAAGATGAACAGAGCTTGCATTTGTTAGCCAAGAGTGTTCGGATTGGCTAAGCGGAAGTCTATGAGGATATTGAAATACTTGTCATAGTCACATCATTGTGATTTAGGATCTATGAGATGTTTAACTTGGTGGTATTAATTTCAGGTTTACTGAACACCTGAGGGACTTCCATGATGTTTTTACCATTGTCTCGGGCAGCAATGGCAAGAACAGTGTGGAGCATGTGACTCTCCACTCATCGCTCAGGACTCCAGAAGATCGAACAATCGCCATCGGAGATGTCATAAAAGGCCTAGGGGAACTCATTCCTGGTATACGAAATGAGGTACTTGCCAGAATTGTATATATGAATTATTCTATGAACTTCATTCAAATTGCACATCTGCCGACTTAGTCAAATTTAGACAACTTCATGACTCCATTAGTGTAGCTAAATGGATAAACTAGTAAGGTGCTCGTGTGTTGTAACAAGATAGATGTTGTGCAACTTGTGTTGTTTAAAAGGGTAATGAAGGCAAAGATCAAGAATAACCAAATATTGAAGAATGGTGACAAATAAATGGAAAAGCGGGAATATAAACTTAGTTCATTTAACTGCTTCTACTGATTCTCGTCCAACACGAGCATATATTAGAAATAATATCTTCTTTCACACTGCATAACACAACTATTATGTGAGTACATCTTTGTACACAATATTCTTGGTAAATGTCCCAACAGGAATAGCTATCATCCTTTAGCGGTACAACAAGCACTTTAAAGACTATTTTTGGATGTAGCTCGAGATAAAGCAACATACAATTGTCCATGGGAAAAAAGGATCAGGGAGGTAGACTCCAACATTTGGTATTGTTTGCCATGTGCCTTATTTATGAGTCATAACAAAGCATAGTCTGATAGGAAATTGCTTCCTCTTGAACCCAATAGGTAATATTTCATCATCTGATTGGCACAACGGTATTCGAGGTAGAAAGCCTCTCTTTCCAGGATGTTGCCCCAACACGATTTTAACATTTATAAAATTTTCTGGAACCACATACTACCAACATTGTTCCGTTACACAAACCATTAGTTGGATCCAGGTGCCGTAGCAAGATCACGAGACAATTAACCTCCAGCTTGAGCACATGCGGAGGCAAGCCATTGGGCGTGAGCAAATTCAAATATTCAGAATGATAATTGACTAATTTTTGTGAGGACCATCCTCTGCATGATCAAAACTATGACATATCATTTCATCCCTAGGAACAATCAATTTTTTGTTATCCTATCAACATATGCATTTCATGTTGATAGGATAGCCTGAGAAGTAGTGTAATTCAGATTGGAGGTGCATTGGAAAGATATGATCGATGAGATCATAAGTATTAGAATCCACGCCGGTGTACGACACACAAATCTCGCCAACAGCACCTTTGGTGCCCCCACCTCCAGCAGGTGAATCGCCACAGCCACCGCTGGCAGACCTCTACCTTCTGGGCAGATTGCCCACCAACACCACCCCTTTACTTCAACTGCGACGAGATTTATGTTCGTGGTCACCGGTGCACGCGGCACTTCTTCATCAAGACTGACGACTACGGCCAAGGTAGCTCCATAACTGGTAGCCCCTCTCAATGGAGCAGAGAAGAATATTATCATTTACTTTTATCTACTTTTCATTAATTAGGGTCATGTCAGTAGTAGATCCTTCCATCATCTACGTCTGACCATTCGAGAAGGTTTTCTTAGTGTTTAGTTCTCTTGTGATACATATTTTTTTACCCGTCTGAGCTTTCTCCCCGAAGAGGAAGTGGTCATAACATCGTATGTGATAGTAATATTGTGGACAATGTAGACCAGTCTATTCCCCATTCTTTATCACGAGTGCTCTCTTTGCATATTTACCCATGCACTGTTGTGGGTAGTTCATGTTATAGTTTGGAGTGTTGTATCTATCTTCTGAATTCTGATACTATATGCAAGACTGTTTTAACTTTTTATTGCCTATCAAATTAACCTTACTTCCACATTTTCTCTTTGTTTTGCTTCTCTGGCAATATTTTGCAATATGCAGCTCTATCCAGTAACCTCATCTTACGGCATGCCTGTGTACTTCTCTCTGGAACGTGCTGCTGCTCCCTACTTTGGTATAAAGGTCTGATATTCTTGTGACACTTCCCTTTTTACTTCCTCCGTCCCATAATTTAAGAACGTTTTTCAAGCTAGTTAGTTTGAAAAACATTCTTATATTATGAGACGGAGGGAGTAATATATATGTTGCCCTTGTAGTATTATGCACCTCTAAAGGTACTCATCATCGATCCTCTCATCTATGCTATAAGTTTCCTGATTCTTATTAGCAATGTACCTAAGCAGCCTTCTCTATCTTTAAGTTTTTAGATCCTCATGGCAGGCTTATGGTGTTCATATGAATGGGTACATCGAGAAGCATGGTGAAAAGTCTCTTTGGATTGGTAAGAGAAGTGATGTGAAGCAAACTTACCCTGGGATGCTAGATCATCTTGTTGCTGGTGGCCTGGTATCGTTCTCGTTTCCTCTATTTTCTGTTCAAGTCCTTTTGTACTTCATTAGCTCTTCTATTGAAGATGGGTAACAATAATTACTGAATTGCTTAACACTGATTTCATGTGCACCAGTCATATAGTTCCTTTGATGCCAAACTCATTTTAAAATATTAAACTGGAATCTTATATGCATTAGATGACAATCTTGGAACTCCTATTTCAGAATATCTACTCTCCAATAATATGTATGAATACTTCCCATTTTTATAGGAGTAATTGCCTAGAGATTTCCACCAGTTCTAGACATTTTTTTAGAAAAGGAGGAAGACCCCCGGCCTCTGCATCTGTATGATGCATGCAGCCACTTTATTAATTATTCGCACCAGTTCTGGACCTGTTATGAAGATAATGCTGAATGCTCCTAGTAAGAGCTATAGCCTGTAGAATGTCACTGGCCAATTGCTTGAATCAGAATGATTAAATTATTTGGATTTTTCAGGTACCTATTCAATCTATCTAGTCTTAGTAAAGTAATTATTGTTGAAAGAATACATCCTGTCTTGCTAGGGTTATCTTTTTTTACCTATAAAATCATCTGGTGAATAACGTCCTTAGCGCCTCCATATTAGTCAAGCCGGGTGACTTAATATTTAGAAGTTAGGCTGCTTAAAATGGTGCTACCTTTGGAATAATTTTGCATGGAATTATGGATTCGACTGGCAGGCTCAAAGCTGTCGGTTACAGAAGTGCTGCACAGTACCCTTTTGATTTTCTTGTGGAACTGTATAGCTGTTAACTTACGTTTGACTCCATATGAATTTTTTTAGCCTTACGGAATCTCCTGTAAAGAGAATATCATCAAGGAATGTGAAGAGGAAGCAGGAATACCAAGATCCATGTCAACCAAGTAACATGCAAACTGCTGTTAGAAGTTCTAGTTTTTCTGTACTGTGACACCTCAATGTTTCGCTGTGCGAAGAACTGAACTCATAAGTATCAATGTTTTGTTTTGCTAGCGCTACTTCTGTTGGAGCCATTTCTTACATGGATATCAATGGGTTTAGATACAAAAGGGATGTTCTGTTCTGCTATGACCTTAGACTTCCTGTAGATTTCGTTCCTAATAATGAAGGTATGCATAACTAAAGCATTAATGCTAATATTCTGTTTTCCCATTCATACGAATGACATTTTGGCAAGCAGGTTATTAACCAGTGTGCTGCCAAACTTCTTGCAGATGGAGAAGTTGATAGCTTCAGACTAATCCCGGTACCACATGCTGCAAACATTATACGGAGGACAGATTTTTTCAAGCCAAACTGCAACCTTGTGATCATTGACTTCCTCTTCCGTCATGGGTAGTATATGCATTATTCCCCTAGTAGTGCAATTTGAAGAACAAATCTTCTCAGCTGTTGACATGGTGATCTTTCCTCCAGGTACATAAACCCAGACTGTAATGGGTACCTGAAGCTGCTGACAAGCTTGAGGAGTGGTGATTGTTCCTAGGGCTTGCAGTTCGCTGTTCAAACAGAAGAATCAGATTACCAGCATTAATCGTTGATTTTTTGGAGTAAGCTAGATGGCTGTCCATCAAAATCAGAATATTAACTTTAAAGTACAAACTGTACATGATTTTTTTTCTTTCTCTAAATGCATTTCTGTTCGCACATTATCTTTGACTCTTCAGTGAGTTTAGGGAGGTAAGGAAGTTCAGGAGGAAAGGGGGGCATAATAAAAGGAACATTAGTATACATGGTGCTGAACATGATGGCCTGCTTATTTCTGTAGTCTTTTATATGCTTGCGCTATTGGCTATTTTCTTGCAAATATTTTTCTTTTCAAAATGGTTTTGGTAACTGCAGGCCTGAAGCTAAACACCGTGTGCGCTCTATCCACCAGAATGGAACTTCGAGATCAGTCTTTATCAAAGCTGTATTAATAATTCCTGCCGACTGGCAGTTTGCAATAGATCCCTTTTTTTTTGCCTTTCTTGAGTCCCTCGATCTGGTTCAATTTCTCGCAAAAAGCTGGGGAGTTGGAGTCGAACCTCGTACCCCTACAGGTTAGTTATCAACTCAATTACCACTTGGGCTGGCTCAGCTTTGATGGTAAATCTAGCTTTCTTTTCTTTTGTACCTTCACATATCCAGCCAAAAAATAACAAAGAAAGGAACGCTTGTGTAAATAGCATGGTGCATAGGATTCGTACATGGGGTCCCTACCTAACTAAGTTGATGTCCATTAACCATCTCAAACTAAGTAGACTTTTTGTGTGAACTAAGCTCATTTTGTCTTCGGACTGAAAAAATTATGGATCCGGCCAAAAAATATTAAAAACAAACCCCGGTAAATTCTATGTAAATAGCATATACACCATGCACATGGTATTTTACACAAAAACACCGCGGTAACTTTGATCGAGCAAAAAAGTTGTTAAAAAGATACAAAAAAATAACCCTCAATAACTTCTCTGTAAATAACTTGATGACATAAGCAGCTTTGATCTGATAACTTATGTACAACACCATGATAACATCGACCCAAGGAAAAATTGTTGAAAACATCCTATGATAACTACTATGTAAATAGCATGGTAATTTAGGCCCCACATCACCTCGGGAAAGCTATTTTCCTGTTAGATCCGAACAATTTGGTATCCGTCTGATCGGCATCTCACGGTCACGATCGAGCGAGTAAACTACTCCTTTCACACGTCCCGGGTTGATGAAACATACAACCGTTGACTTTTGTGTGAATAGAATGGTAACTCACACATTGCACACATGATAACTTATGTACCCCGGTGCTGATAGCTTTGGCATGGGATGTGTGTGTGTGTGGGGGGGGGGGGGGGGGGGGGGGGGGGTGATTAAATATACCACTGTTAACTTTTGTGTGAATAGCATGTTAACTCACACATCACACACATGATAATTCATGTACCGCGGTCCTGATAACTTTGGCATGAGGTGTGTGTGTATGGGGGGGGGGGGGGGTTGATGAAATATCCCCCTGGTAACTTTTATGTGAATAGCATGGTAACTCGCATATTACAAACCTGATAACTTGTGTACCTCGGTCCTGATAACTTTGGCATGGGGGAGGGGTTGATGAAATATCCCCTCGGTAAATTTTGTGTGAATAGCATGGTAACTCACACATCGCAGATCTGATAATGTAGGTACAAACACTGCGGTAAATTTAGACCCGAAAAGAAGTTGTTGAAACATACCTCGGTTACTTCTATGCAAATAGCATGGTAATATATGCATCGCGGACCTGATAATTTAGGTACAAATACCACGGTAACTTTGACCCCGGGGAAAGAAGTATTTGAAAACACACCTCCGGTCACTTCTACATAAATAACATGGTAATATACATATAACATAACTGATAACTTTCCGGTAACTTTTGATCAAAACATGACAACATGAGATCTAATTTTGAAGTTCTCGTCGCGACGGAATTTTTATGTGAAAACGATTTTTCAATAAAAAAATGATAGTTTGAGCTATAAAATATTTTACAGTTTCAAAGGAGCAAGAATCTACAATGACATCTACGTTCCTATGCTCTAGTGCATTTGCATTTGAAGAGATTATTGGAGGAGCCATTTTATGCCCCGGTAATTTCTATGTAAACAGGATGGTAACTGACGTATCACAGAGGTGATAAGTTATTTAGCGTAGGTCTGATAATTTTTGATTCGAAAAAAGTCGTCGAAACATACCAACATGGGATCTTGTTTCGAAGGTCTCGTCGTTACGAATATTTTATGTGAAAACAATTTTTCAATCGGAGCGGCGGTTTGAGCTACAAAACATGTTGAGTTTGAAGATTGAGAGAATATTTGATGATGTCAGCAATTTTGTTCTATATGCATGGTTGCATGTGATTGACTATTACAAATACCGTGAGCAGCTCAATGTGATTACACTGCATGCATGCATAGTATTGAATTGAAGGTGTCATTCGGATTTGTTGCTAAACTCCCGTACGTGTGGAAGTTAGCACGGTCCATAAATAATATTCCCTCCGGCTCAAATTAATAGCTGCAGAGCCTATGCAATGGCAAATTGACAAAAAATCCTCACATATTCAAAATCTTAACAGAAAACTCCACCACAACAATTCACAAAATTCCGTCCTCTCCCGAGCGGGCGGACGCGACCCCGTTGTCCTCCCCACATGCGGCAGCCGGCTGGTGACCAACCCAGGTTGCACCCTAGGTCAACGCACCTTCTCCTTCTCATCTCAGTCATCTCCATCGCCAGCTCTCCTTCTCCTCATCTTCCCATTGTCTCCTGCGCTAGCTCTCTAGTGCCGCGCAAGCTCTCCAGCGCCTGAGCAAGCACCTCCATGTTCAGCGCAAGAGCAAACACTCCATACTCATGTGAATTTAGCAAAGAAAATTCTGCAGCGCAAGAGAATTTGCTCTCCATAGATACTTCATACCCCTGTGAATTTGGCAGAGAAAATTCACACAAAGTTCAGCAGAAAGCATTTTGATACTCCTGTGATTGATCAACCAGACATAATTCAATAGAGAGAATTTTGTTGCTGCTGTCAAAATTCAGTAGAGAATTTTGCTATTCCTGTCAAAATCCAGTAGAGTACATAGCAATCAGTGAATTCATACTCTTGTGATCGATCAAGCAACAGTTTCAACCATCAGTACTTAACAATCAGTTTCAATCAGCGGTACACAATTAGCAACCAACAATACTTATCAGCCACCAGTTTCAATCAGTTTCAACCAGGAGTAGCAGTTTAACCCGCAACAGCAAACACAGTAAGCAGCGGGAGTACTCAAATTGGTAGTAAATCAATGTAGTTTCAAGCGGCAGGATTTGGCACATCTTGCTCTGGAAGTGCAGCCAACAGTAAATCAGTGGTCCAAAAAGCAGCAGCAGTACTTGCCAGCAGTAAATTAGTAAAGCAGGAGTACAAGATAGCAGCAATAGCATCACATACCTGCAATGCAGTAACCAGTAGCAATGGCAGCCATGAACACCAGCAGCAGTAACCAGCGGCAAGCCCATGCCTAGGATGAACCTGCAGGTATTTTTCCAAAATATTCCAGTAAATACTCCTTCCATGGTTCAAGAGTGCAGTAATGACAAATGAATTTGTAAAAATTCAGTAAACTTGTCATTCAAATTGAGAGTATAACCATGAATTTTGGTTCATTTGACATTTAAACAGACTATTTAAATGTCATTTGAATATTGCATTTAAACCAAATGTGTCGTTAAAACCATTTAAACAAGTTTCAAATGCAATATTCACAGTATGAATATTGCAAATGCATGGTTCATTACTTCATTTGACATTTGGTCCAGAATATAACCAAATATTGCAAATGTTGCAAGGTTCAGTTGACATTTGAATATTGCATTAACCATATGAACATTTGGTCATTTGAATATTGCATGGTTGATTTGGTAATTTGAACATTTAGTTTGTTTACATATGAACAATTTTAACCATGCAGAGTATATTCATACTGTTTAAACAATGTCAAATGCAATATGGATATTTGGTTCAGCAGCAGAAACAACCTTTTGGTTAAACAGTTTTAATCATGCATTTCACATTTAAACAGTCTGAATATTCAGAGTATACTTTTATAGTATTAGAAACAGTCTGAATATGCCCATATTCAAAATTACTCATATGGTTCATGTTGTTTTTGCAATATCCAGAGTATACTTACCGCAATATTCAGACTTGTTTCATATACTCCTACTCCACATATACCTAATGGAGTACATCGCATACTCCACTAGGGAAGCTATGTACTCCTAGCTATTCATATACCTAGCTATTCAGAGTAGACTTGTTTCATATACTCCTAGCTATTCATATACCTAGTGGAGTACATCACATACTCCTAGCTATCCATAAAATAAATTCAACACCTACATGTATTTAGGGAAGCTAGCTATTCATATACCTAGTGGAGTACATCGCATGCTCCTAGCCATCCATAAAATAAATTCAACACCTACATGTATTAGGGAAGCTAGCTATTCATATACTCCACTAGGTATATGCTTAGCTATGCATCTAAAATTTAAGGATTATTCAAAGATTCTTATACTCACAAATTCATTTATTTAAGGAAGTTGTGCATCTAACTAGCTAGTCATGTATCTTTGCAGGTGTTGGGTAGCCATAGAGACAAGATCTACCAGATACTCACGAATTTGCAGCATATATTACATTGAAAGCACTGAGCAAGGACAAGGAAATTGAGAAGAAAGACAAAGAACATGTAGTTGATCTTTTGAACACAAGGCTCAGAACTGTTGAAAGGATATGGAAGTAGGCAAATGACAAGCTTGCAAGAGGGGAAGAGGTTGATGTTTTCAATAAAGGGAAGGGCGGTGTGGTAGAAAGAGGGCAAACCTTGGTCCCTCAAGGATACACTCGATTCCTCTCAAAAAAAGTTCTGTGTTGAGGGCGCTAGCTAGGTCTTTGGATATCCCCTATCCTACATTGCAAAGAAGGTTCAAATGGGGCGAAATAAGGCACCACACAAGCAGCCTCAAGCCCTCTCTAAAACCAGAAAACAAGATTGAAGGGCTCAGGTTCTGCATTTCAATGATTGATCAAACAACAATAGCAAATGTTATGCCTTCCTTCATTAATATGTAGAATATAGTGCACAATGATGAGAAGTGTTCCATATAACAAAGAGGAACAAAACCTATTACCTCCTACCTGAAGAACAAGATCCCATGCGCATTGTGCACAACAAGAACAATATCAGCAAGGTCATATTCTTAATCACAGTTGCAAGACCAAGATTTAATGGTCATGTACTGTGAAGCCCCCGATTCAATCGTACACTAATCATACATGCAAATGTGTACGATCAAGACCAGAGACTCACATGAAGATATCACAACACAACTCTAGACATAAATTAAAATAATACAAGCTTTATATTACAAGCCAGGGGTCTCGAGGGCTCGAATACAAATGAGTTAGCGGAAGCAGCAATATCTGAGTACAGACATAAGTAAACAGGTCTGCCTTAAGAAGGCTAGCACAAACATCAACAACGATCGAAAAGGCAAGGCCTCCTACCTGTGAGCCTCCTTACTACTCCTGGTCGTCGCCCGTCTCCACATAGTAGTAGGCTCCGTCGGGGTAGTAGTAGTCGTCGGCGGAGGCATCTGTCTCCTTTTTCTCTCTGTAAAAATAGGATTTTATAGAGTTGGAATTAGGGTCAGAGGGGCCTCGTTGGCCCCACTACCCACCAGCTGGGCCCCCTCCAGTGGGTCTTGGTTCCAGTAATTTTTATTATTTCCAAAACAATTCTCCAAAAAGTTTCGTCTAATTTCGAGAACTTTTATTTCTGCACAAAAACAACACCATGGTAGTTCTGCTGAAAACAACGTCAGTCTGGGTTAGTTTCATTCAAATCATGCAAATTAGAGTCCAAAACAAGAGCAAAAGTGTTTGGAAAAGTAGATACGATGGAGACGTATCAGTGACCCACGCGATGGCACGCCGGCGATGGTTACAGAGGGCAGCGGTGGGTCGCCGGACTCGCCGCTCCGCTGACGATCAGCCGAGAGCGACTACTGGACGGGGGCAGCAGTGCACGTCGGTCTGGAGCAGTAGCGGGTGCGGGGGCTGGCCGGAACGGCGTCGGCGGTGTCGCGCAATGGCGGTCGAAGCGAACTTGGGTGCGAGCACGCGAGAGAGCACATGAGGGGACTGCGGGCGCACGTCCGAGAGCTGCGGGCGTGCGCGGACACAAGGGGCTAGAGCGCTGCTGGCACACGGGCGAGGGCAGGGAGCGACGGGGTGGTCAGTGCACGAGGGGACTGCGGGCGCGCGTCCGAGAGCTGCGGGCGTGCGCGAACAGACGGGGCCAAAGCACCGCGGGCACATGGGCGAGGGTAGGGAGCGATGGGGCGGTCGGCGCGGTGAACGCGGCTGGCCGGAGGATGGCGACGCAGACGGAGACCTACAACGCCGAAAACGGAAGGGAAACATGGGGTGGCGTAGGCTCACCGGGGGGTGGCTGGTGGCGAGCTCGAGCGCGTCGGGAGCCTGCCAGAGCGCTGGATGACACGGCGGCCGTGGCGGCGACCGAAGGTGGGGATGAGGTCGGGGGGGGGGGACGCTGTAGTGCTCCCCGGCTTGGACTCGTGGTCGAGGGCGACGAGGAGGGTGACGGGGGAGCTTGTGGACGCCTCCTTAGGGCGCGGGGGCGACGGCGGGCGCGCAGGTGAGGGCGGCCATGGCGATGGGCGGTCGGGCGCCACAGATCTAGAGGAGGGGAGAGGCGAGAGGGGAGCATGGGGGGATGGAGGAGAGGGGCTAGGGTTTCAGGGCGTCAAGGGGGAGGCGTGAGCGTCTTCAAGTCGCCGGGGAGCCACCAGATGGCCGGCACGTGTCCATCCACGGCCACGGCCGGCTCACGTGTGGCCAGCAAGCCATGGAGGAGCAGTAGGAAGGGAGGGGGGGGGGTGGCCGGTGTTGGGTTGGGCTGTGCACTGTGCACTTGCGGCCCAGTCCAACAGTGAGCCTCTCAATCTTTTTCTTTTTCCTTTCTTTTCCATTTTCTTTTAATTGTTTCTGTTTTCTATTTCTTTTAAATCAGATTTAGTTTTATAAAATATGAAATTTGCACGTAAATTAATATTTTAAAATAGGCTACTACCACAAAAAGTTTGGCACCAAAATAAAATAGTTTAGTATTTTTATAATTTAAAAGCAATTAAATTATTGTTTTGCCCCTGTTTCAATTATTATAGGGCATTTAAACACTTCATAAAAAGTTGTTTTCTCCATCATAATTGACTATGGATATTTGCCACACTATGAACATTTTAGTTTTGAAGTTTGAAGAAATATTTTTTTGGCTTTGTTTTAAATTTAGAATTTGAACTTGATTTGGACCAAAGTGTGGTTTAGCAAATTAATTACAATGACATGGCACCATTAGTGTGTGATTACTGTAGCTTACACTGGGGGTGTTACATGTACTGTCACTAAGGACATCTACACCATCTGTATATGTTTAGAGAATACTCATAATCACCAGTAGATGGAGTATGAATGATTCATGGAGCAGAAAAAAGCACATAATCTATATATGCATCATTTTTTCTCATAGAGTACCACATAATCTATTTGGTGGCATATTGTGGCATCAATACAACTAATTCCTCTATTCGGTGTGTTTATCCTCATAATCATTATCATCAATTGTCTCTTAATAATCATAATTTGATGATAAATAAACAACATTGTGGACAATGTGTTGTCTTGTATAAGGACACAAACAAAAAAAGGGTTCTCCTACTCCTGTTCTCTTACAATCATTACTCCTCTGTTTACTCTTGTTTATTGTAATCTGCTGATTGACACTCCTTTTTATTCCTATAAGAACACAAATAAGATCCACTAAATGTTTATCTATTATCTGTTTACTCTTGTTTATTGTAATCTGCTGATGATACTCTTGTTTATTCCTATAAGGAGTACAATCATTATTTGTTGTCTAAGGATAGAAAAAAACACTCATGTGTATAAGGAGTAATTGCTCTCTTAAAAAACATTCACAACCGATAGGTTACTCCATTTGTGTCATCTCAATAAGCATTGACTATAACATGGACATCAAGCAAACAAATAGGTTTAGATAGCAAGATGTTTAGTCCTCATGGCACTACTGTAGGATGCTCCTAACGCGACACTATGATCAGAGACCCTTTGACGAAATTGTGTGTAATGCATTAATTGCAAACGGTGATGTAAAAAACCCGTAAAATAGGATGCAAAACATTTGCGATGGCGAATACATCAAACACGGTTCATATTACAGTTGCGTGTGCGATGCGGGACAAACGGTTAATCCTTAAGAACTATTTGCGATGTGGCAGAACAACAGAATGGGTGGCTATATAAAGGTGTGTGGGATATACAACATACGGTTCATTCGGACGAATTGTTTTCGATTAGGGAACACAACAGAAACGGTTAGCCAGATCAAGGTGTGTGTGATATACGACATACGGTTTATTCGGACGAACTGTTTTCGATTAGGGAACACAACAGAAACGGTTCAACTTAACAAGATGTGTGTGATACCGACCCAGATCATTGTCTGCGATTTCCTTCTTCTCTTGCCCCCGTGTCTTCTGGGCTTTGCCGCATGTGGCATTTTAAATTATCCAAAATATGTAAGACAATTATTATCCGCACCATTGTAAATTTATCGTCGTATTATCCGTTGCCATTTTATTTGTTGTCGTATTATCTGTTGCGCTATGTGGCATTTTAAATTATCCGGAATACAAGTTGAAAACATGAACAAAGAAAATGCTAACATTGAGCAGGGCCATGGGATCACAAGCAAACACCCTTCGTCCAGGTGCTTTAATTAACCGCGTGTTAAACAGTGGCTCGGCTGCCATTAATGGAGAAGTTGTGAGCGTTGCGGGCGTCTGGTGGATGGAGGTCAAAGAGCTCGCTTCCCGGTGAGCATGTGTGGCCTTGGCTGCTCACACGTGTCCCGTCGAGCCTGTGAGGTGGACAGGTCGCACGCGTCCCGTCAAGCCTGCGCGGCGGACTGCTCGCACGCATCCCGTCGAGCCTGTGCGGCAGACTGCTCGCACGCATCCCGTCGAGCCTGCACGGCGGACTGCTTGCACGCATCCGTCGAGCCTGCACGGCGGACTTCTCGCGCTCGCCCCGTCTAATCAAACAGCTGCATGCACGCCACCGAGTATGGTTAAATTTTGGCACAAAATACAAAGATGACCAATGAATGAGGGCCGAGGTAGTACTATCCCATAAGAAAAGAGGGACTCGTGGCCGCACTTAAATGGTTACGGGAACACACACGGTTCATATAATACAACCGTTTGCGAAATTAATGTGTCAGCTATTTAAACTAAAAAAATGTGTCAGCTATTTGTTTCAAAAGGACTTGTTGGCTATTAATGTCTGCGCCTTGTCTCAAACTGGACGATTTTTTTACCACTGCATATATGTGCCATGTCATGAAACCATGCCAAGTTTCATGTTTTTGGATGAGTTTTCGATTTACTGGGATTTAAAAACCGAGATTCTCAATGTATTAGGACGACGAGACGTTTGTAATTCATTCTCATTCCTTCAGTGAAACCTAAACATGCACCCAATAACACATGTATGATTTTTCACCCATTTTGCTTCACTAGAGTATGTGCTTGTAGTTCAAATTTGAATTATGAATTATATTAAATGCCTAGAAAACTCAATTAATATATAAAATGGCCAAACGAACCATGAACAGTTTCAAATTTCAGCACGACACTCCTGTTATTCTATGTTGCCTATAGAAAACAATATACAAGGCGAGAAGAGGCAGCGATTATATTTTTGACCAGAAGAGGGGCATGTTTCCCTACTGGAACCACGAGGGATGCGAGAAGCTCCGGCTTGTAAGAGGCTTGTAATATAGCTTGACCCAAATTGGAAAATTTGTTTACCACGACATATATGTGCCATGTCGTGACACCATGCCAAGTTTCATGATTTTCTGGTGAGTTTTGGATTTCCGGAGATTTAAAACCGAGATTCGCAATGTTAGAGGCCGAGCTAGGACGCCGAGATGGTTGAATTCATTCCCATTCCTTCCATGGGACCTAAACATGCACCCAAGGACACATGTATGATTTTTCTAGCAATTTTTGTGCACTGGAGCATGTATTTGTAGTTCGGATTTGAATTATGGACATTAAATGCCTATAATACTCAATTAATGTATAAAAGAGGTCAAATGAACTCTGAATAATTTCAAAGTTCAGCGTGAATCTTTCGTTGTTCCATGTTCCGTGTAGAAGAAAATACAAGGCGAGAAGAGGGAGCGATTATCATTTCGCCCACAAGGGGACACATTTCCCTATCAAAACCACGAGGGTTCTTGCAAGAGGCTCTGGTTTGTAATAAAGCTTGGCCCAAATTAGACAATTTTTTTACTACGACATATGTGTGCCATGACGTGACACCATGCCAACTTTCATAATTTTCTGGTGAGTTTTGGATTTACGGGGATTTAAAATTGAGACTCCCAATGTTTGAGGACGAGCCAGGATGTCGATACGATTGTAATTCATTCCCATTCCTTGCATGGGACCTAAACATGCACCCAAGGACACATGTATGATTTTTCTAGATATGTTGGTGAACTGGAGCATGTATTTGTAGTTCAAATTTGAATTATGGGCATTAAATGCCTATGAAACTCAATTAATGTATAAAATGACAAATGAACTCTGAATAATTTTAAATTTCAACACGGATATGCTGTCGTTCCATGTTGCCTGTAGAAAAAAAATATAAGGTGAAAAGAGGCAGCGATTGTCGTTTCGCCCACAAGCGGGACACATTTCCCTATCAGAACCACGAGGCTTCTTGAGGGATCTGAACACTCGGGATTTGAACAAATCACACACCAGACCCATACATTTTTTCGGGCCGCATGCAGAGTATATATAGGGGGTGCTCTGATCGAGCACATCTCCCTTGTGCGGTTTATAGACGCTGCACATATCTGTGGGCTCCCCGAGGTCTATATATATCATGCTTGACCGATAATGAGGCCCCCCACACAATCTACCCCTTTGACCCAACATACGAGAAGGGTTTGACCATGACGGTTTCCTATTGCTATGTGTGCCATGTTAGACCAAATAAAGTTTGAGCACATGTGTTGGATGACACCCCCCCCCCGCGTCTCAAAGTTGGGGAACTGACATCGTACATATTGAACCTGGCTTGGGGTCGGGTACGGTGTTCGGTTTGTAATGTAGTTGGTGCCCCATCAAAGTTGTGCATTGGGGTTTTAAACACATCACACACCACCCATACATATTTTCGTGCCGCATGCAATGTATAGGGGGTCTTCTGATCGACACGTCGCCCTTGTGCGATTTTTTGTGATGACACACATATCTGTGGGCTCCCCGGGTGTATATATATCATCCCTTTGACTGATAACGAGGGGTATGTGTGGCCATGAATGGATTCCTCCTACTTCGTGTTAGGGCTGGTCACCATCACATGTCATTCGAGCAAAGTTCGAGCTCATGCATTGTCAGGATTCCCTCCCACACGCTCGGATTGGTGGGTTGGACTGACACTGTACCCTGCGTATCTCGTCCTTAATTACCTGGCTTTCATGGTGGTTGTCTGTATTGAGAGGCAAGCGCCACATATAAATTGTACGTTATTCGATATTGAAAACACACATCACCCCTTCCAACGTACATC
This sequence comes from Triticum aestivum, assembly GCF_018294505.1. Lineage (NCBI taxonomy): Eukaryota > Viridiplantae > Streptophyta > Magnoliopsida > Poales > Poaceae > Triticum > Triticum aestivum. The sequence goes on along the minus strand of NC_057808.1, from coordinate 292,806,945 downwards.
ATTTTTCAGCCGCATGGAGGCGGTGCTAGTTTTGTGGTCCCTCTCGTGCGATTTTTGATGATGCACTACTGCAGGATGCTGCTAACGCGACACTATGACCAGAGACCCTTCGACGAAACTGTGTGCGATGCAATAATCGCAAACGGTGGTGTAAAAAACCCGTCAAAAAGGTGCAAATCGTTTGCGATGGAGGATGCATCAAACACGGTTCAGATTTTAGTTACGTGTGCGATGCAGGGCATACGGTTCAGTTCAATTAACTGTTTGTGATGAGGAGGAACAAAAGAAACGGGCAGCCAGATGAAGGTGTGTGCGATGTACATCATACGGTTCACTCGGATGAACTGTCTGTGATTAGGCAACACAAAAGAAACGGTCAGCCAAATCAAGGTGTGTGCGATATACAGCATGCGGTTCACTCGGATGAATTGTTTGTGTTGAGACAAGAGAACATAAATGATTCAACTTAACAAGATGTGTGTGATATGTGGCAAACAGGTCTGTAATCGGAAACGTGTGCGAAGACCGATAACAAGACAAACGATTGCTGCTAACAAGCCGTGTGTGTTGTGAGCAAACGATTGCTGGTATACAATTGTGAGTGATTGATGAAAACATCACCGACGGGTTCCATTGTTTATTCCGTGTGCGATGTGATTTTCTTTGTCGGCACAACATCTATGCTTTGTCTACAGAGCATCAACATATATACTTAAAAAGACAGCATTGCATAACCAAATTAAGCATACAATTACACAAGTGAATAGACACATAACATTTTCACACACCAAAGTAAGCAATTACATGCATACTAAACTAGGAGAAACGAGGATCTAATCATCTACTTATTGTTGCGACGACGCTTGCCATTGCTCTGCTTTCGACTGGATCCCTGGCTGTTTTGGGGAAGGAGGCACTTCCTCATGTCAACGATCCGCCTGTACATGTCGTAGCTCGTGTACGCCTCCTTGGCCGCGTACACGACGTGAGCTTTGTCAAGTTTCTCCATCTAGGCCGAGTGCCAGGCACGCTTGTCCTTGTTGCACAAATCCTTCATGTCTCTGTAGTAGGGGTCGATGATGGCCTCGGCGAGGTGAACCAGTGAGTCCTTCTCATGCTCCTTGCTGCCCAGATCTTGTATTGGCCCTGGATGTTGACAAGATCGTTGGTGATGTCCACCGTAGCGAACATCTAGTGGGAGCTGTTGACAAACCTGGAGAAACGCTCACAAGGCCTTGTGGCCATGCAGTAGTGGTAGACGAGAACGTGGTGGCGCACGCACATCTAGGCGATGACGACCTTGGGACGAGACCCGGCACGAGCATGGGTGTACTCGAGGTCGAACCCGATCACCTTGTACTTCTCCTCGGCAAGCAACAACTCCATGATCTGGATGGAGTGCTCCACCCAAACCGGGTCGTTGGTGTACACCACTGAGAGGTCCATGAACCTTCTTTGGGTGTCCACCACGGCACGCATGGTGAACTGCTGCTCGTCGTCGGCAGCCGCTCGGAGCGCCATTGGAGCCGCGCAGGATACCCTCTAAGAATTTCTCGTGGTGGGTGTGCTTCTTGCAATGGTGGAGCGCGATCGAAAGGTTGAAGAGACACAAGGGTTAAATGGCCGCTGTAATAAATGGGGGCCAGCCGGCCTGTAATCGTCACGTCTTGTCACGACATTCATAGTGGAGGATTCCAGTGCACGCTTGACAACACCGCACGACACCCGTGGGCTCGAAGAGGCACCAAATGTATCGTCGGGGAGCCTGTTCCCGCGCTACCGCGCTGTTTACCGCGCAAGCTTCCCGCCCGGCTAGTTTGGCCGCACATCGGCTAGAAGAGGGACAAATCGTGGGCGTTTATTGTCAAAAAGCTTTGTAAAAATGAAGTGTGTGGAATGACTTCGGTCATAAGTTTACCCGTGGGTGATGAGGTCAAAGTTACATAGAAGGGTGATGATCGACACTCGAGTGCGATAATTAATTCTGCGCTGTACATGACACACGGTGGAAGAAATCAATTGTGTGCAATAATGTCGAAGATCGCAGTCGAGTTAGCTATACAGATCGTGTGCTGTGAGATCGACAAGGTAAACAAATTCGAGAATGGTTAATAAAATCTAAGACCATTGCATATTAAGGTCAAAATAGTGCTACCAATATACGAGTCTCATACGATGCCATTTCAACGATTGTACCACAAAAGCTTGAAATATTACAAGGTTCAAATTCCAGAGTTATATGGCTCAAATTCAAAGATTACAAGGTTCAAACTGATATTAGAAATGAAATTCAGCTCATCAGCTGCAAACGCTCGCGCTGATCCGCTGAACATGGATATCAGAGAGGTTCAAACTAATATTACCACGTCTAAGTCTGGTTTCGAAACCTCACAATTCTTGCAAAGGGGATAGCCACTGAGAAGTCGTGTATGGGGTTGACACGATGACTTCCGATTACTCTGTCATCTGAAGTTCCAAAATGAAATTCAACATTTTTGGAGCCTATTCCATTATGCCGCAGGCGCCGGCCCTAATCAACAAACCATTCATTTTTGCGAAATAAATGTAGGGCAAACCTGATTTCCTTCAGCACCCTTGCTCTGGGAACAAAGGACCTGGCGAATATAATCTCCGGTAAGGTCCCTCGATAGGAGTTCAAAGTAATTGCTAAGAGATGCAGATCTAGGCATTCGACGTGATTGTTATATTGTATCACATTATCCACCACTGGGCCTAATCTTATCTGCAAAAGAAGAAAAAGTGTTAGTGCCTACATGCAGTTTTGAACATTACTATAGGCCTATTTGGTTTGCAGGATTTGTAAAATGCACTAACATGCCATCTTCGATCTGACATGATTAACATGGGCATTTGATTACATTCTAGAAAAATGTAGCCTTCTTCACAAGAGGTTGGAGTGGATGAAAAGTTCCCTATGAAAACTAGTACAGATGAATCCAAAGGAGAAATGTTTATTGATTGTAACCATATGGATCAAGCAACCAATATGGGGGGGGGACATGTATGTACTGAAATCCTCCAAAAGAATCCTTCAGAAATCGTAGTACATTGTCATTGTAAACTTGGAAAAAGGTGTCACAAATTGAACTCCCTTATGGTTAACATTTAACAGGAAAGGAACATCACCTAGATATATAGCTTCTCCAGGCACGGAAAGCATCTCAGGAAACTGACAACTTGCTCCAGGTTGGGGCCGATAGATTCTAGTGCCAAGACCTTCACTGTGCGCAGTTTTGGGGTCAAGCTTGTCGGAATCATTTTCTGAATGACAGTCGAACAAACATCTTCAAAATTAGAAATAATGTTAATTTGTAGAAGGAGAGGTAGAAGGCGGCCATTGTACCTGAATGGGTGTGGATCCAATAACAAGTTCAGAGTATTTGTCAGACGAGTAGCCCACCACTGTCAATTTTGGCGCAGAAATGACATTGATTCTTGTTGGACCTTCTTGATCAACTACAAGTAATCTCTCAAGTGCAGGTGTGTCCTCATTGACCATACCGTGGTACACATCTTGTGATGTCTTCCTGCCGCACCAGCAACACACATAAATAGTCCAGAGAGTCATGGAGGTGATGTGGAAGGTACTCAACCCATTGATCGCCTGAAGACGAAGGTAATCGAGTGCAGTACAGCCACGGAGCAGGCGGTCCATGTTACGGTTTGAGAGGCAGACGGCGACAAGCTCGAGGTGCTTCATTCATGGTAGAATAAGAGCGGGCGCGTCATTAAGGAGGTGGGATGGCAGTTCCTGGACTTGGAGACGCATAGCATGGGCGCGGGGCGGAGTGCGGATGTTGGCAGCGACTGTTGGGGAACACAGTACTTTCAAAAAATTTCCTACGCACACGCAAGATCCATCTAGGTGATGCATAGCAACGAGAGGGGAGAGTGTTGTCTACGTACCCTCGTAGACCGAAAGCGGAAGCGTTATGACAACGCGGTTGATGTAGTCGTACGTCTTCACGATCCGACCGATCCTAGTACCGAAAGTACGGCACCTCCGCAATCTACACACGTTCAACTCGGTGACGTCCCACGAACTCTCGATCCAGCTGAGTGTTGAGGGAGAGCTTCATCAGCACGATGGCGTGATGACGGTGATGATGAAGCTACCGGCGCAGGGCTTCGCCTAAGCACTACGACGATATGACCGAGGTGGATTATGGTGGAGAGGGGCACCGCACATGGCTAAGACAATGATCAACTTGTGTGTCTATCGGGTGCCCCCTGCCCCGTATGTAAAGGAGTGGAGGAGGGGGAGGGCCGGCCCTCTCTATGGCGTGCCCTAGGGGAGTCCTACTCCCACCGGGAGTAGGATTCCCCCTTCCAGGTAGGAGTAGGAGAGGAAGGAAGGAGGAGAGAGGGAGGAAGGAAAGGGGGGCTGGCCCCCCTCCCAATTCGGATTGGGCTTGGGGGGGGGGGGCGCCCCCTCCTAGGCCGCCTCCTCCTCTCTCCCTCTAAGGCCCACACACTCCCCAGGGGGTTCCGGTAACCTCCCGGTACTCCGGTAAATGCCCGAACTCACCAAGAACCATTCTGATGTCCAAATATAGCCATCCAATATATCGATCTTTATGTCTCGACTATTTTGAGACTCCTTGTCATGTCTGTGATCACATCCGGGACTCCGAACAACCATCGGTACATCAAAACACAAAAACTCATAATACCGATCGTCACAGAACATTAAGCGTGCGGACCCTACGGGTTCGAGAACTATGTAGACATGACCGAGACTTATCTCCGGTCAATAACCAATAGCGGAACCTGGATGCTCATATTGGTTCCTATATATTCTACAAAGATATTTATCGGTCAAACCGCATAACAACATACATTGTTCCCTTTATCATCGGTATGTTACTTGCCCGAGATTCGATCGTCGATATCTCAATACCTAGTTCAATCTCGTTACCGGCAAGTCTCTTTACTTTTTCCGTAATACATCATCCCGCAACTAACTCATTAGTCACATTGCTTGCAAGGCTTATAGTGATGTGCATTATCGAGAGGGCCCAGTGATACCTCTCCGACAATCGGAGTGACAAATCCTAATCTCGATCTATGCCAACTCAACAAACACCATTGGAGACACCTGTAGAGCATCTTTATAATCACCCAGTTACATTGTGACGTTTGATAGCACACAAAGTGTTCCTCCGGTATTCGGGAGTTGCATAATCTCATAGTCATAGGAACATGTATAAGTCATGAAGAAAGCAATAGCAACATACTAAACGATCAAGTGCTAAGCTAACGGAATGGGTCAAGTCAATCACATCATTCTCTAATGATGTGATCCCGTTAATCAAATGACAATTCATGTCTATGGCTAGGAAACTTAACCATCTTTGATTCAACGAGCTAGTCAAGTAGAGGCATACTAGTGACACTCTGTTTGTCTATGTATTCACACATGTACTAAGTTTCCGGTTAATACAATTCTAGCATGAATAATAAACAATTATCATGATATAAGGAAATGTAAATAACAACTTTATTATTGCCTCTAGGGCATATTTCCTTCAGTCTCCCACTTGCACTAGAGTCAATAATCTAGGTTACACAGTAATGATTCTAACACACAAGGAGTCTTGGTGCTGATCATGTTTTGCTCGTGAGAGAGGCTTAGTCAACAGGTCTGCAACATTCAGATCCGTATGTATCTTGCAAATCTCTATGTCTCCCTCCTTGACTTGATCGCGGATGGAATTGAAGCGTCTCTTGATGTGCTTGGTTCTCTTGTGAAATCTGGATTCCTTTGCCAAGGCAATTGCACCAGTATTGTCACAAAAGATTTTCATTGGACCCGATGCACTAGGTATGACACCTAGATTGGATATGAACTCCTTCATCCAGACTCCTTCATTTGCTGCTTCCGAAGCAGCTATGTACTCTGCTTCACACGTAGATCCCGCCACGACGCTTTGCTTAGAACTGCACCAACTGACGGCTCCACCGTTCAATATAAATACGTATCCGGTTTGTGACTTAGAGTCATCCGGATCAGTGTCAAAGCTTGCATCGACGTAACCATTTACGACAAGCTCTTTGTCACCTCCATAAACGAGAAACATATCCTTAGTCCTTTTCAGGTATTTCAGGATGTTCTTGACCGCTGTCCAGTGATCCACTCCTGGATTACTTTGGTACCTCCCTGCTAAACTAATAGCAAGGCACACATCAGGTCTGTTACACAGCATTGCATACATGATAGAACCTATGGCTGAAGCATAGGGAATGACCTTCATTTTTTTCTCTATCTTCTGCAGTGGTCGGGCATTGAGTCTGACTCAACTTCACACCTTGTAACACAGGCAAGAACCCTTTCTTTGCTTGATCCATTTTGAACTTCTTCAAAACTTTATCAAGGTATGTGCTTTGTGAAAGTCCAATTAAGCGTCTTGATCTATCTCTATAGATCTTGATGCCCAATATATAAGCAGCTTCACCGAGGTCTTTCATTGAAAAACTCTTGTTCAAGTATCCTTTTATGCTATCCAGAAATTCTATATCATTTCCAATCAACAATATGTCATCCACATATAATATTAGAAATGCTACAGAGCTCCCACTCACTTTCTTGTAAATACAGGCTTCTCCAAAAGTCTGTCTAAAACCATATGCTTTGATCACACTATCAAAATGTTTATTCCAACTCCGAGATGCTTGCACCAGTCCATAAATGGATCGCTAGAGCTTGCACACTTTTTAGCATCCTTTGGATTGATAAAACCTTCGGGTTGCATCATATACAACTCTTCTTCCAGAAATCCATTCAGGAATGCATTCTTTACATCCATTTGCCAAATTTCATAATCATAAAATGCAGCAATTGCTAACATGATTCGGACGGACTTAAGCATCGCTACGGGTGAGAAGGTCTCATCGTAGTCAACTCCTTGAACTTTGTTGAAAACCTTTTGCAACAAGTCGAGCTTTGTAGACAGTAACATTACCGTCAGCGTCAGTCTTCTTCTTGAAGATCCATTTATTCTCTATGGCTTGCCGATCATCGGGCAAGTCAACCAAAGTCCACACTTGGTTCTCATACATGGATCCCATCTCAGATTTCATGGCCTCAAGCCATTTCACGGAATCTGGGCTCATCATCGCTTCCTCATAGTTCATAGGTTCGTCATGGTCAAGTAACATGACCTCCATAATCGGATTACCGTACCACTCTGGTGCGGATCTTACTCTGGTTGACCTACGAGGTTCAGTAGTAACTTGATCTAAAGTTATATGATCATCGTTAGCTTCCTCACTAATTGGTGTAGGAGTCACAGGAACTGATTTCTGTGATGAACTACTTTCCAATAAGGGAGCAGGTACAGTTACCTCATCAAGTTCTACTTTCCTCCCACTCACTTCTTTCGAGAGAAACTCCTTCTCTAGAAAGGATCCATTCTTAGCAACGAATGTCTTGCCTTCGGATCTATGATAGAAGGTGTACCCAACAGTCTCCTTTGGGTATCCTATGAAGACACATTTCTCCGATTTGGGTTCGAGCTTATTAGGTTGAAGCTTTTTCACATAAGCATCACAGCCCCAAACTTTAAGAAACGACAACTTGAGTTTCTTGCTAAACCACAGTTCATAAGGTGTCGTCTCAATGGATTTAGATGGTGCCCTATTTAACGTGAATGCAGCCATCTCTAAATCATAACCCCAAAACTATAGCGGTAAATCAGTAAGAGACATCATAGATCGCACCATATCTAGTGAAGTATGATTACGACGTTCGTACACACCATTACATTGTGGTGTTCCGGGTGGCGTGAGTTGCGAAACTATTCCGCATTGTTTCAAATGAAGACCAAACTCGTAACTCAAATATTCTCCTCCATGATCAGATTGTAGAAATTTATTTTCTTGTTACAATGATTTTCCACTTCACTCTGAAATTCTTTGAACTTTTCAAATGTTTCAGACTTATGTTTCATTAAGTAGATATACCCATATCTTCTCAAATCATCTGTGAAGGTGAGAAAATAACGATACCCACCGCGAGCCTCAATATTCATCGGACCACATACATCAGTATGTATGATTTCCAACAAATCTGTTGCTCGCTCCATTGTTCCGGAGAACGTAGTTTTAGTCATCTTGCCCATGAGGCATGGTTCGCAAGTACCAAGTGATTCATAATCAAGTGATTCCAGAAGTCCATCAGAATGGAGTTTCTTCATGCGCTTTACACCAATATGACCTAAACAGCAGTGCCACAAATAAGTTGCACTATCATTATCGACTCTGCATCTTTTGGCTTCAATATTATGAATATGTGTGTCACTACTATCGAGATTCAACAAAAATAGACCACTCTTCAAGGGTGCACGACCATAAAAGATTTTACTCATATAAATAGAACAACCATTATTCTCTGATTTAAATGAATAACCGTCTCGCGTCAAACAAGATCCAGATATAATGTTCATGCTTAACGCTGGCACCAAATAACAATTATTCAGGTCTAAAACTAATCCCGAAGGTAGATGTAGAGGTAGCATGCCGACTGCGATCGCATCGACTTTGGAACCATTTCCCACGCGCATCGTCACCTCGTCCTTAGCCAATCTTCGCTTAATCCGTAGTCCCTGTTTCGAGTTGCAAATATTAGCAACAGAACCAGTATCAAATACCCAGGTACTACTGCGAGCATTAGTAAGGTACACATCAATAACATGTATATCACATATACCTTTGTTCACCTTGCCATCCTTCTTATCCGCCAAATACTTGGGGCAGTTCCGCTTCCAGTGACCAGTCCCTTTGCAGTAGAAGCACTCAGTCTCAGGCTTAGGTTCAGACTTGGGCTTCTTCACTTGAGCAGAAACTTGCTTGCTGTTCTTCTTGAAGTTCCCCTTCTTCCCTTTACCCTTTTTCTTGAAACTTGTGGTCTTGTTGAGCATCAACACTTGATGCTCTTTCTTGATTTCTACCTCCGCAGTTTTTAGCATTGCGAAGATCTCGGGAATTGTCTTAGCCATCCCTTGCATATTATAGTTCATCACGAAGCTCTTGTAGCTTGGTGGCAGTGATTGAAGAATTCTGTCAATGACACTATCATCAGGAAGATTAACTCCCAGTTGAATCAAGTGATTGTTATACCCAGACATTTTGAGTATATGCTCACTGACAGAACTATTCTCCTCCATTTTGCAGCTGTAGAACTTATTGAAGACTTCATATCTCTCAATCCGGGCATTTACTTGAAATATTAACTTCAACTCCTGGAACATCTCATATGCTCCATGACGTTCAAAACATCGTTGAAGTCCCGGTTCTAAGCCTTAAAGCATAGCACACTGAACTATCGAGTAGTCATCAGCTTTGCTCTGCCAGACGTTCATAACATCTGGCGTTGCTCCTGCAGCGGGTTTGGCACCTAGCGGTGCTTCCAGGATGTAATTCTTCTGTGCAGCAATGAGGATAATCCTCAAGTTACGGACCCAGTCCGTGTAGTTGCTACCATCATCTTTCAACTTAGCTTTCTCTAGGAACGCATTAAAATTCAACGGAACAACAACACGGGCCATCTATCTACAACAACATAGACATGCAAAATACTATCAGGTACTAAGTTTATGATAAATTAAAGTTCAATTAATCAAATTACTTAAGAAGTCCCACTTAGATAGACATCCCTCTAATCATCTAAGTGATCACGTGATCCAAATCAACTAAACCATGTCCGATCATCACGTGAGATGGAGTAGTTTTCAATGGTGAACACCACTATGTTGATCATATCTACTATATGATTCACGCTCGACCTTTCGGTCTCAGTGTTCTGAGGCCATATCTGCATATGCTAGGCTCGTCAAGTTTAACCCGAGTATTCTGCTTGTGCAAAACTAGCTTGCACCCGTTGTATGTGAACGTAGAGCTTATCACACCCGATCATCACGTGGTGTCTCGGCACGACGAACTTTCACAATGGTGCATACTTAGGGAGAACACTTGTACCTTGAAATTTAGTGAGAGATTATCTTATAATGCTACCGCCGAACTAAGAAAAATAAGATGCATAAAGGATAAACAACAGATGCAATCAATATAAGTGATATGATATGGTCATCATCATCTTGTGCCTATGATCTCCATCTCCAAAGCACCATCATGATTACCATCGTCACCGGCTTGACACCTTGATCTCCATCGAAGCATCGTTGTCATCTCGCCAACTATTGCTTCTACGACTATCGCTACCGCTTAGTGATAAAGTAAAGCAATTACATGGCGATTGCATTTCATACAATAAAGCGACAACCATATGGCTCCTGCCAGTTGCCGATAACTCTGTTACAAAACATGATCATCTCATACAATAAAATTTAGCATCATGTCTTGACCATATCACATCACAACATGCCCTGCAAAAACAAGTTAGACATCCTCTACTTTGTTGTTGCAAGTTTTACGTGGCTGCTACGGGCTGAGCAAGAACCGTTCTTACTTACGCATCAAAACCACAATGATTTTTCATCAAGCGTGCTGTTTTAACCTTCAACAAGGACCAGGCGTACCCACACTCGATTCAACTAAAGTTGGAGAAATTGACACCCGCCAGACACCTGTGTGCGAAGCACGTCGATAGAACCAGTCTCGCGTAAGCGTACGCGTAATGTCGGTCCGGGCCGCTTCATCCAACAATACCGCCGAATCAAAGTATGACATGCTGGTAAGCAGTATGACTATTATCGCCCACAACTCTATGTGTTCTACTCGTGCATATAACATCTACGCATAGACCTGGCTCGGGTGCCACTTTTGGGGAACGCAGTAATTTCAAAAAAATTCCTACGCACACGCAAGATCCATCTAGGTGATGCATAGCAACGGGAGGGGAGAGTGTTGTCTACGTACCCTCGTAGACTGAAAGCGGAAGCGTTATGCCAACGCGGTTGATGTAGTCGTACGTCTTCATGATCCGACCGATCCTAGTACCGAAAGTATGGCACCTCCGTGATCTGCACACGTTTAGCTCGCTGACGTCCCACGAACTCTCGATCCAGCCGAGTGTCGAGGGAGAGCTTCGTCAGCATGACGGCGTGATGATGGTGATGATGAAGCTACCGACGCAGGGCTTCGCCGAAGCACTACGATGATATGACCGAGGTGGATTATGGTGGAGGGGGTCACCGCACACGGCTAAGACAATGATCAACTTGTGTGTCTGTGGGGTGCCCCCTCCCCCGTATATAAAGGAGTGGAGGAGGGGGAGGTCCGACCCTCTCTATGGCGCGCCCTAGGGGAGTCCTACTCCCACCGGGAGTAGGATCCCCCCTTCCAAGTAGGAGTAGGAGAGGAAGGAAGGAGGAGAGAGGGAGGAAGGAAAGGGGGGTCGGCCCCCCTCCCAATTTGGATTGGGCTTGGGGGGGGGGGCGCCCCTCCTAGGCTGCCTCCTCCTCTCTCCCTCTAAGGCCCAATAAGGCCCATACACTCCCCAGGGGGTTCCGGTAACCTCCCGATACTCCGGTAAATGCCCGAACTCACCCGGAACCATTCCGATGTCCAAATATCACTACTAGAAAAAGGCCTACTAATGGTGCACCTAATTTGGCCATTAATGGCGCATTAGTGGTGCGCCATTAGTAGCACGCCATTAGTATATTTTACTAATGGCGCACCACTGGTGCGCCATTAGTATTTGGTATACTAATGGCGCACCCCAGGTGCGCCATTAGTATGCCTCCCAGGGGGCCATGTATACCCAGGTGCTTTGGCATACTAATGGCGCACTACAGCAGGATGCGCCATTAGTAACTTCGGCATACTAATGGCGCACTGTTTAGTGATGCGCCATTAGTATCCTTTGGCATACTAATGGCGCACTATGATGTGATGCGCCATTAGTATGAATATTAGGTTTTTTTTTATTTTTTATTTTCTGTTTTTTGCACAGGTTACAAAATGTATAATTGGACAAAATATAGACAACACACATCAACAACAGATTCATCGAATACAATAGAAGATTAGTCTCTGAATACAATTCATCATTTTAGTCTCCGAATACAATTCATCATATTAGTCTCCGAATTGAAAAGACCGAACAAAATGTATAAGTATGAATCATTATATTACAAGTCTCGAGACCGCGAGTTTGTCTTCACATTACAAGTCGATATCGATCATCTAAACTACCATCACATAGAAGAGAGCTGCGGTCATCACGATGAGCATCATCACGATGAAACTCGTCTTCATCCGGTTCCTCCAACGCTCCCTCCCCTCTCCCGCTAGATAGCGGGCGTATCTAGATTCGGCCTCGGCCCTAGTGGCGTACCCTTTGTAACTGTTACCGCTGAATCGGTGAACCTGTCTCCGACACTCCTCCCAGTTGTCGTAGACTCCGGGAACCTTACCCTTGTACACGACATACCACGGCATCGCTATGCAGTAGCCAAACGAAACGTTAGTACCAATTCACAGACAATACATAAGCAATATATAAGTATGCAACAGAACGATCGGAAGAGAAAAGCAAGACATTAATAGCATCGATTACATCTAAGTTGAAGGACTCTCGAAACCAAAGAGACATACTACAAGTTCATTAAAGTTTAATTACAACATGAGCCAATCGATGTTTCAGAACTAGACACAGCATCACTGCTTTCGACTCGACTCAAGGGACCGGAGCGTGGATGAAGCCGCCGTCTATCGTGGGAGTCATGAAACCACGGGCGTTGTCAGCCTGCATTTGTAGGATTGTGTCGATGTCATTGTTGGACGGTTGATTTCTGAGGTAGAACTGCCCCGAGGTACGAAGGACATCTTGATGGATGATTTCCGCAAACTCCGACTGGATGCGAAAGAATTCTTGTCTGATGTCCGCGTCCTGGATTGCCGACACGCTCGCGGCCCAATCTTTGAGTCTACTCGGTAGCAGTAGTTGATGATGGTCCCGTACGATCGCCCGCATGTGATGGATGGCGTAGTAGGCACCCTTCTGACCGCCAGGCGGCTGCTTGACGCAGCAGAACGTCGTGTTGTGGGAGAACACGTGCTTGCCGTACTTACGAATAGGCCTGGTGAAGGTGCCTCCAGATTTGACGTAGCCGGGGAGAACATCATCAAGAACCTTCTTGACATTTGTGTAGTCTACGTTCGACTGACGGTCCGGGTCGAAATACGTGGCCATGGAATATTTGGGGCTTAGGAGGATGAGCGTGCAATGTGTGTCACTGCAGAAAACACGGAATGTTAAAAGAAAAACGATCGAAATCTAAGAATTCATATGTTACGGGGCGGTTGAGGGGAGGACTTACTCGGGAAAGTAAGGCACGAGGAAGTTGTCCTTATCTTGGTTTGCCAGAATGACGCCTTCGAGGTAAGAACTCGCGACTTGCCGGTCCCCAGCGCTGCCCAAGATCTTGGCACGCATGTAGAAGGGGTCGACTATCACGATGTCCGGGGTCTTGTCGCGAATGATCCGCATCTCCATACTCAGCGAAAATAGCCGAACGAAGGTGTAGTGCAGCGGATGAAGGTTCAACATAGCGTGGATGTCATCAAACCGCAGGACGATCGTACCCCCGATGGAGTTATCCACAAAGCCCTTGCCCTCTGGCACCTTGGCCGCGAAAACCGGGTATGCCACATCCTTCTCTCGGAGACGCCGCTTCTCCAAAGAAAGAACACTGTCATGCAGACTCCGCATAGCACCGGTTGCAGCATCGAGCATATTTCTCGGTAGCATCGGCCTACCCGCCACATGCACCCTCCTCGAGATATCCGCAGTTGAAGGTGGCCCGTCCTGAGCACGGATCGTACTCGGTGCCGGCTGGCCCGCACCCTTGTTAGTCTTTCTTTTGCGTGCCTTCTTCTTGATCTCCTGTAATGGGACCGAGTTCTGCTCACAGACCGCCTTCTTGAGTGTGTTGGGGCTGATCATATTTGGCACCTCGCCTATCTGAGGCTCGGTGAAGTCGGCAGCTGGAGGCGTCTCCTGAGAGCTGAACTGCAGACGACGCCTGTTGCAACTTGGCTTCTCCGCGGTACCAGCTAGATCGCACACGTCTTTTGTTGGGTTGGGTTCTTGAGAAGGAGGCCCCATGAAGTCGCCACCATCCCCATGATCGGCAAAGTACTGATCGACGTTGGCAAATGTATCGTCGTCGTCGTTCTGATCCTGTGCCATATGCATGTTTGGATCCAGTGGCATAGGGATGTCCGGCACCGTTGCGGCGGTCTTGCCATGGGGCCGACTTGGCGCCGGCACGACTGGCGGTGTTGTCTTTGGGGTGGTGTCCCCCGCCCCCAAACGAATCTGGCTCTTCGGCCAAAGCAGGGGCCAGCTCAGGCAGGCGCTGAGGTTCATCACGTCATCATCGTCGGCCCCCATGGGTCGAATCAGAGGTAACACCTCGTCGCAGCCTGGCAGCACCCGAACCAGTTGAACCCTAAACAAGTTGGGTGGCATCTGGGTACCGTGGAACAAGGGGTTGCCCGGTTGAACGATTTTGCCCTTGGCGACATCGACCAACTCGTTGTTCACGAAGTGCAGGAGAGTGCACGGAACGTCGGCGGCGCCCTGCGAAAACATGTAGGGCGTTAGGGATGCCCAGTCAAAGGCAAGGAGATGAAGTCCTCGGCCGAGAGAGGCTTAATTAGTTACCGTGATGATGGCGTCGAGCTCGGCTAATGTCGAGGCACCGCCAACGGCGGGCGTGCAGTTGACGGAGGGGCCGCTTGCTGCAGAGGTGCCGGCCGGCGTACACCCGGGTGCATTAAGCTCCCGTGCCGGCGTCGGAGACACCAATGCCGGCTCCGCCGGAGACACCAATGGCCCCGCCATCGCGTTCTGCGAGTTGCTGGCCGTGAAGCTAGGAATCGGGGGCGGCCCCTGTTGGCCGCCCGCAATCCACGCACTAATCCCCTGGATCAAGGTAGGCACAATGGCGGTGATCGTCGCTCCGAGTTGTTGTTGCACTTGCTCTTGGACAATCTCCGGAATCCGCGCCACCTGTGCCCTGAGTTCTTGAACCTCGCGCGCCTGGCTTTCCGAGCTGGTCTTTTTCTCCTTTCGCCCAGCAGTGTCATAGTATGACGACCATTTTGTCGACAAGCCTTTGCCGGCCACACGACCAGCTGACGTCGGCTTACTGAGCTTATCCTTGTTCTTCATTACATTCAACGCCCTATTTAGAGTGGTGTCCCAAGGGTTGCTCTTAGTCGACCCCGCGCTACTGCTTTCAGTCGCCTGCGGAAGGAATGTGAACCATTTAGAAATTTGGCTTCATTAATTAGAATGCAACCATATGGAGCTAATTACGAGGGGGTGTATTCCTTACCAGAACAAGCTCAAGCGCCCTGGTCTTCGGATCCGTGGTAAGCTCCTTTGTTTTCGGGTCCTTCTTGTACCGGGCCCTGACAAAGTTCCTGGTCTGCTTGTCACCGTATTTATCGAAGAGGGGCGGTAGGCCTTGCTCGGCACGGTCCGCCTCCTCCTTGTCCCATATAGGCTCCGCCACTCTGTAACCGCCGGGACCGAGTGTGTGTTCCCCTAAGTTCAGCTCCCGCATTTCTTTCCCCCACTTACTTGATTCGGAGTGTGCGGTGCTCGAGCAATTGATCTTGGAAGTCGTTGTAGTCATCTTCGGTGATCGAAGGATTTTTCTCCTTGATCTTCTCATAACTCTCACCTTTCTCGATCATTCTCTTCACATTGCTTTTCCAAGTAGACAGGGCCTTGGTCATCTTCGTGAGGGCAGCATTGTTCACTTTATTCCCTTTGAGGCTTGTGTTTTCAAATTCAGCGGGGAACTTGTATCGTTCGTGCAGCTTCGTGAAGAGGAGGTTGCGCAAATTCCCTCGGTCAGGATGCCTCAGGTTCTCGGTGTTGATCGAGACGATGCTCCGGAGAATGCACCCGAGCTGAAGCGAGTAGCCCTTGACTATTCGTTCGGGCGCCGTTGGATTCCCGTCGGAGTCCACTTCAGTAACTTCCTCCTTGAGGATGCGGAGCACGGTCGGGCGCCGGTCCTTCCGTTGCCTCTTTGGTTGGCTGCCATCTGTGCGTGCGCCGCCATCATCAGTGGTGGCATCCTCGGCGGCACCATCAGTGGTGGCATCAGTGGGGTCATCCTCGGCGGTACCATCAGTGGTCTCAGGATCGGTGGGGAAGGTGGCGTCCTCATACAAGTGAGGTTGTTCCTCCATCTCCTGGGACAGCTTCCAGAATGGCTTGTCGACGCCCGAACCGCCGGCCTCATTGTTGTGGGCCATGTTTCGCTCTAAATAGGAACAAAGTTTGGTCATATGTATTAGTCACAAGTACCCCATATGTCCTATTTTTAGCAAAGTCATGCTAAAATTCACGGAAAATTTCAGCATGACCTTTGCTGAAAATAGGACATATGGAGTACCCCAATTTGCCGGAACGGAAGTTAATCGACATTCCGGCAAACTCAAGGGCCTCTCGGGTGGACAAGGCAAAAAAGGCCTCCATCACAACATGGAAAATACATTGGCATGTGCAGAATTGATACATCTTCTTGACCATCTACTACAATTGATACATCCTATCAAGAATGGTACACATCACCATATATTGCAAAGATGTACTGGTCAGCAGCAATTTTAACAAGATGTACTCGACAGCAGCAAATTGAGCAAAAAAATGTACTGGACAGCAGTATATACAGGGGGAGAGGAAGAGGGGTTGGTACCTTGGGAGAGGAGGGTGTGCTTGGCTCTGCCGCCGTGCCTGAGTAGCAAGCACCTACGCCCCTGCCTTGTTCCACTTGTATCCTGCAGATCGAGAGAGGATGAGATGAATCAGATCAGTTTCTCATCATGCTTTTTACAAATTGTAGCTACTGTTTTTTATACCTAAACAAAATTGTAGCTACTGTTTTTTATACCTATACATTTTTGAAGCTAACCTGACTACCCTGGCTGTGTTGTTTTGTTCCATAGTTGCTTTTTGTGTGTAGATTACTACTGGAGTAGTATTGTAACTAAACGTGTTACCGTCTGAGTATTCCATGGATGTTATTTGGGTACTTCTGACTAGATTATAGATTTTTTAGAAACATCTCTATTGCTCTGCTCTTTCTAGAACTTCAACTTTGACGTAACTGAATTATAGCTGTAGCTATGTAACTAAATCTGTTATTTTAGAACACCATTGGTGTTAATTGGGTACTGTCTCCTCGAAAGTGCAGTCGACTTTAGATTTCGGTTGTATTGATTTTCTGAACAATTGGAGAAATGATTCATAGTAATGTTCACTTGCTACATGCATGTTGTGTTATAGACTTATAGTGAGAAGGTGGTAGTCCTATACTCTGCTCAAGTTCTTCTTTCTGGTGCTTGTTTGTCTGAGGATTATTGTGCTGGAGTATAGAGAGAAGGGATGTGTCGGTGATCCAAAGCATGGTGAGACTGGATTTGGATGTTACTCCATGTGACTACTAGTGGTTGAGGTTTGCCAGGAATTTACAGGCAACAAAGTAACATGCTCCGTATGTATGCTGCTCTATGACTCATAAGCACAAGATGCTTCCTTTTCTTACCCATGTTGTGCCATTGCATCACCAGATTACCTCCCACTAAACTACATTTCTTCCACTAAGAAAATGAGAAAAGGGAAAAACTATACTGCATTTCTGCACGAGTTCTTGTCTATGTTTGATAGTACTTGCTCCACTTACTCACTCAGTGACCTTCTGCTATCCATAGTGGGAGACACAAAGTAACTTCCAAACAGTTCAGATCTACAGGGGAAGAAAAAATTAGCTTCCAAACAGTTCAGATCTTCAAGTATGAGTATGTGTGAAACTAACTATCACAAAGTCCAGCTTTTTCTCGGCGGACTCTGCTCACTCCTTTTCCCACATCTCCTAATTTCTGAATCTGATGAGCTGTGATTTGCAGCTGCACGCGTGCTCTGCTCACACATGATTACAGGAGGATATTGAGAACACTCTGCATGCGCAGCTGCATAGAACAAGAGAGCAATGCCATGCTTGGTGGCGAAAAGTGTCAAGCCAGCTTTGACATTGGCACTTCACACATTGTCCTATCTGTAGATGAACCGGTGAAGAAGACAGTAGGGCTAACCTAACCTCAGGTTAGTTGGGAACCTTAGTGCCATCATTGGGGCCGTGTGTTTATTGTGCTGGAGTATAGAGAGAAGGGGATTATTGTGTTCGGTCTGGTCTATGAAGAGAGATGGGGATTATTGTTATTCACTTCAGTTTGGTTCAGTTAGAAATACCTGAACATTTTAGTGCTAATACTATTATTCCAGTACAGAACTAATTTGAGAATGACCAAATTTGTGGTCATACACTCTGCATTCTCAACATCAAGGTACTCCAATTCTAGGAGAACTAATTTGTGGCCATACAATTTTGGAGTTTCAGTTTCTCAGACTATATATGAATTTAGTTCAACAAGTGTGTCAGTCCATCACAAAACATCACCAGAAGAATATATACCTTGACGCTGCCACTAGTAATTCGATTTAATTTAATACATGGGATGTAGCCTTTCTCCTATGTTTTTCAGCTACGGAGAATAACAATTCTTCAAGCTCGGGAATTGAATTCAAAGAGGAAGGAGGAGGCCGGAGGGGGAGGGAGAGGTGGGGCAGTACCTGAGGAGGCGGAGGAGGCCGGAGGGGACAAGGAGGAGGTCGGAGCGGTGCGGCGGTGGCGCGGACGAGGAGGAGGGCGAGGACGAGGACGACGGGGCGGCGGCGTCGGGAGAGGAGAGGGGAAGGGGATCGAAGGCGACGTCGAGGGGCGAGGACGAGGTCGGGGCAGCGGCGTCGGGAGAGGAGAGGGGAAGGGGCAGCGGCGTCGGGGCGGAGACGAGGACGACGGGGCGGCGTCGAGGCGGTGGGGCAGCGGCGTCGGGAGAGGAGAGGGGAAGGGGATCGAGGGCGAGGGCGAGGGAGAGAGAAGGGATAGGTTTGGGCCGGGGATAGGTTTGGGCGAGGGCACAATACTAATGGCGCACCACCCCTCGGTGCGCCATAAGTACATCCATACTAATGGCGCACCTCACCCTGGTGCGCCATTAGTATTTTTTTTATTTCTGCTCGAGCCAACAGGTTATCTTCCACCTGACCTGATCCACACCAAGTTCCCTCTACTAGCTCGACTGGTCAGCAGCCAGTTCTCACACCAGGAGGTCTTGGGTTCGATTCCCAGGCTCCACAATTTTTTTTATGCATTTAAAATGATGTTTGATATTTATTTGTGTTTAAATATGTTCAAACTTGTTTAAATCATAACAGTAATATTTTTTTATAAGACAGTAATAATTTTTTAAAAAATATCATCAAACAGTAATGCCGGTGGAGCGGGGGAGGGTGCGCGGGGTGCGGGGGGCCGGTGGACCGGGGGGTGCTCGGCGGCGAGGGGGACCGGATCTGGCGAGGTGGGATAGCTAGCGATCGAGATGGAGGGGGATCGAGATCGAGTGTCCATGAAATTTAAAAATATTCATGATAGTTCAAAAAGTGCCCATGAAATACAATCGAGAAATGAAGGCTACGATTTAAATACAATCGATCTTAGCTAGCTATCTGTTCACAATCTTCTTGCCCTTCTTTTTCGCAAATGGAGTTCTTCTGTGGAACGGACGTCCTTTAGGTAGGGTGGTCCTGCTTCTTCTTGTGGTGTATGCTGCTACTTCATCATCGTCGTCATGTTCGATTCTCGGGTCGCCGTACTTGTCGAAGTCTTGCTCATTGGCTACTCCATCCATTCCGATGATCTTCCTTTTGCCTCTCCTCACGACAACACGACTGGGCTTTGACGGGTCGGTAATGAAGAAGCATTGGTCCACTTGGGAAGCCAGTACCCATGGCTCATTTTTCGCGGTGACGTTTGCGCCTGCGGTCTTGGATTTGGCTTCGGGTATAACCATGGTGGTGAAATACCGGTCTTCTTTTAGGACGCTCTTGGCCCATCTGACACGGAACATCGGGACCTTCTCTCCAGCGTAGCTCAGCTCCCAGATCTCCTCGATCCTTCCATAGTATCTGTCCTTGTCGTTACCGGTGTAGGATTCCATCGTTACCCCGGAGTTCTGATAACCATCGCTCTTCATGTCCTTGGCCTCGGTGTAGAATGTGTAGCCGTTGATATCGTACGCCTCATAGGTCATCAGGTTGTGCTCGGCGCCCTGTGACAAGGCGAATATGAGTTGTTCTTCCGCGGAAGAATCCTCATGTAAAGGGTACGACAGAAGCTTCTGCTTGAACCAACGCGTGAAACATGAGTTGTGCTCTTTGAGTATATCTCCGTCCGTCCTCTGTTGGCCTCGGTCATTGTACGTCTTCTTAATAAAGGTTTTGTGCTCTACCACCCAAGGATCGACCACGTCTATGTGTTGTAGCGCGACTAGGTTTGCTCTTTCAAAGTCGGCGAGTCGACCCTCGAAGTCGACATGCATTTCGCGGCGACCCTCACGGTGACCCCATCCAGCGAGCCTGCCGAGGTGCCTGTTGACGGGCAGACCAACGGGGTTCTCGATGCCTAGATAATTCGTGCAGTAGGAGATGCACTCTTCGGTCAGAAAGCCCCTGGCTATGCTTCCCTCTGGACGTGACATGTTGCGAACGTATCCTTTGATGACACCATTCATCCTTTCGAACGGCATCATGCTGTGCAGGAACGTCGGCCCGAGTTGGATGATATCGTCCACGATATGGACCAGCAGATGCACCATAACGTCGAAGAATGCGGGCGGGAAGTACATCTCAAGCTCGCATAGTATCACCACGATCTCTTCCTGTAGCCTTCTGAGTTGCCTCACGCCAACAGACTTCCGAGAGATGACGTCGAAAAAGTTGCATAGGCCAAATAGCGTTTCACGGACGTGCGCGTCCATGATCCCACGGATTGCAACTGGAAGTATCTGCGTCATCAGCACGTGACAGTCGTGAGACTTCATCCCGCTGAACTTCAGCTTCGCTAGGTCTAGGTATCTGCTTATCTTCCCCGCGTAACCGTAAGGAAGTTTTACTCCTACGAGGCAGGTGAAAAACTGCTCGATCTCCTCCTGACTTAGAGTGAAGCACGCGGGAGGGTAGTCATTTCCGGTCTTCTTGGCCTTTTTGCCTTTGCGACGACTTTCCGTGTCCTGCTTCGCCTCATCATCATCATCATCATCATCATCATCATCATATATAGCGTGAAGCTCCTGCCTGATGCCCATTGATTTCAAGTCTGCCCTTGCTTTCGGCCCATCTTTGGTCCTCTCTGGCATGTTGAGCAGGGTACCAAGCAGACTCTCGCACACGTTCTTCGTGATATGCATGACATCAAGGCTGTGAGGCACACGGTGGATCTTCCAGTACGGCAAGTCCCAGAAAACAGACCTCGTTTTCCATACCTTCAGCAGCGGCTCTGGCGCCTTTCGCTTCTTTCCCGGCTCTGGCGCCTTTTGCTTCTTTCCCGGCAGTGGGCAGTCTTTCCAATTTTTCAACAGCTCGTCTATTTCCTCGCCGCTCCTCGTACGCGGGCGTCCTCGGGGTTCGGTTTCACCATCGAATAGATCCTTGCGTTTTCTCCACGGGTCATCGTCGCGAAGCCACCTTCGATGTCCCATGAACACGGTTTTCGAAGACCCGGGATCTCTATCTAGCTGGCGATACGTTGTGTCATCCATGCACCTGACGCATCCAGAAAATCCGTGGACCACCTGCCCCGCGAGATATCCGTAACCGAGATAGTCGTGCACCGTCGTGAGCAGCGCGGCTCTCATAGGGAAATATTCTTTCTCTGCGGCGTCCCACGTATTGGCTGGCGTTTTCCACAGCGTGTCAAGCTCCTCTTTCAGCAGCCCCAGATACAGATTGATGTCGTTCCCTGGTTGTTTCGGTCCTTCAATTAGCATACTCATGTGAATGTACTTCCTCTTCATGCACAACCAGGGGGGAAGGTTGTACATCCACACAAACACAGGCCAGGTGCTATGTGTGCTTCTCTGGCTGCCAAACGGATTGACTCCATCGGTGCTCGCGCCCAGCACGATGTTCCTTGGATCGTTCCCAAATTCTAGGTCTTCGAAGTTCAACGCTTGCCACTGGCTCGCATCCTTAGGGTGACTCAGCATCTTGTCTTTTTTATCTATCTCCGGATCATTTGCGTCATCTTCTCGCTTCTTCTCCTCCCTATCCGCGTGCCAACGCAGGAGCTTTGCTACCTTAGGGTCTGCGAAATACCGCTGCAGACGAGGAGTGATCGGAAAGTACCACACCACTTTTCGAGGAGCTTTCTTCCTCTTCTTGTATCGAGTGACGCCGCACACCGGACATATGGTAGACTCCGCGTGCTCGTCCCGATAAATGATGCAATTGTTCATGCACACATGGTATTTCACGTGCGGTAAATCCAGAGGACACACGATTTTCTTCGCCTCCTCCAAACTGGTCGGGCACTTGTTCCCCTTGGGAAGACGTTCGTGCCAGAATGACATGTTCTCGTCGAAGCATGCGTCGGTCATTTTGTGTTTTACCTTCATCTCCAGAGCCATGAGCGTTACTTTCAGGCGGGTATCCTCGGGCCTGCATCCTTCATACAATGGAGTAACCGCGTCTAACTCAAGTTGATCCATCTTGGCTTTCTCTCGGGCGGCAGCTCTTGCGTTATCCGTCTGCTTGAGAAGCAGCTCTTGAATATGAGGGTCCTGCACCCAGCCCATCGATGGTCCAGCGTCGTCTGCTCCGCCGGCATCATCATCTTCATGATCATGCCCGTCGTCTGCTCCGGCATCTTCCTCATCATCATGTCCTGCATCTTCTACATGATGACTGTGTACAGCATCACCGTCGTGATCATCTCCTGGGGATTCTTCGTCTTCTCGCCCGCCCGAGCCGCGGTGGTTGTCTTGCTGCCCTTCCTCATTTCTTGCCCGGCCCCCATGGACGACTTCGTAGTCATCTTCATCACCTTGCCACCGATAGCCATCCATGAAACCACGCAAGAGCAGGTGGTCCCGCACCTGCCAGGATTCCGGGTCCGCAATAAGGCTCTTCAGCTTGCATCTTCGACACGGACATCTTATCTCCGTCTCGTTCTTTTGAAGCATCTCGGCCTTCGCGGACCTCAAAAACCTATTCACGATGCCTTCGGTCATCATGCGGACCATGGTCGCCTGCGGGGTAGAGCAAAACGATATTTTAGAACCAAGAAAAAATTTGGCATGACTTTCCCTAAAAATAGGACCAAAAAGAATGCTTAATGCCAAAATTCTTGCCGAAACGGAAATGAATCAACATTCCGGCAAAATATTGGCAACTATCGCATTTCAAATACCGGTACACCTCCAAACACAAACACATATGCAACACCACAAACATATGCAACACCACGAACATACATAGATCTAGCTAGGCCATAAAAAGTGCATGTGCACATTGTTGTAGGGAGAACAACATAAATATAGCTTCCCCCCTTACTTACCTATCAAAACAAGGTAATTTAACCACTTAAATTGAATGAATCTATGGTGGAAATGAGGTGAAAAAGAGGAGGCACCCGAGACAAGGAGGAGGTGGAGAGAATGAAGTGGGAAGAAAGTGAGTGTGGGTAGGAGAGGCTGTCCAAAATATCTTGTTGCTGCCCACTTACTAATGGCGCACCAACTCTAGATGCGCCATTAGTAATCCAGGTTACTAATGGCGCACCTTCTGGTGGTGCGCCATTAGTATGTTTGGACAGGCGCACTAGTTAAAAAAAACTTTTTATACTAATGGCGCACCCTGGGCCAGGTGCACCATTACTAGTTACAACTAGTAATGGCGCACTGTGTCTGGATGCGCCATTAGTATGTTTGGACAGGCGCACTAGTTAAAAAAAACTTTTTATACTAATGGCGCACCCTGGGCCAGGTGCGCGCACTGTGTCTGGATGCGCCATTAGTATGTTTGGACAGGCGCACTAGTTTAATTTTTTTTGATACTAATGGCGCATCCTGGGACAGGTGCGCCATTACTAGTTACAACTAGTAATGGCGCACTGCGTCTGGATGCGCCATTCGTATGTTTGGACATGCGCACTAGTTAATTTTTTTGATACTAATGGCGCACCCTGCGCCTGGTGCGCCATTAGTAGTTTCAACTCTAATGGCGTATCAGAAGGTGGTGCGCCATTAGTATATACTAATGGCGCACCGCTTGTCTGGTGCGCCATTAGTGTCAATCCCATCTATAGCCCTTTTTCTAGTAGTGTATAGCCATCTAATATATCGATCTTTATGTATCGACCATTTCGAGACTCCTCGTCATGTCTGTGATCACATCCGGGACTCTGAACAACCTTTGGTACATCAAAACACATAAACTCATAATATCGGTCATCACAGAACGTTAAGCGTGCGGACCCTACGGGTTTGAGAACTATGTAGACATGACCGAGACTTATCTCCGGTCAATAACCAATAGCGGAACCTGGATGCTCATATTGGTTCCTACATATTCTACGAAGATCTTTATCGGTCAAACCGCATAACAACATACGTTGTTCCCTTTGTCATCGGTATGTTACTTGCCCGAGATTCGATCATCGGTATCTCAATACCTAGTTCAATCTCGTTACCGGCAAGTCTCTTTACTTTTTTCGTAATAGATCATCCCGCAACTAACTCATTAGTCACATTGCTTGCAAGGCTTATAGTGATGTGCATTACCGAGAGGGCCCAGAGATACCTCTCCGACAATCGGAGTGACAAATCCCAATCTCGATCTATGCCAACTCAACAAACACCATTGGAGACACCTGTAGAGCATCTTTATAATCACCCAGTTACGTTGTGACGTTTGATAGCACACAAAGTGTTCCTCCGGTATTCGGGAGTTGCATAATCTCATAGTCATAGGAACATGTATAAGTCATGAAGAAAGCAATAGCAACATACTAAACGATCAAGTTCTAAGCTAACGGAATGGGTCAAGTCAATCACATCATTCTCTAATGATGTGATCCCGTTAATCAAATGACAACTCATGTCTATGGCTAGGAAACTTAACCATCTTTGATTCAATGAGCTAGTCAAGTAGAGGCATACTAGTGACACTTGATACGTCTCCAATGTATCTATAATTTATGAAGTATTCATGCTATTATATTACCTATTTTGGATGTTTATGGGCTTTATTAAACACTTTTATATTATTTTTGGGACTAACCTATTGACCCAGAGCCCAGTGCCAGTTCCTGTTTTTTCCCTTGTTTCAGTGTTTCGAAGAAAAGGAATATCAAACGGAGTCGAAACGGAATGAAACCTTCTGGAGAAGTTATTTTTGGAAAGAAAGCAACCCGAGGGACTTGGAGTCCACGTCAAGAAAGCAACGAGGAAGGCACGAGGCAGGGGGGCGTGCCCACCCCCCTGGGCGCGCCCTCCACCCTCGTGGGCCCATCGTGGCTCCCCTGACGTATTTCTTCCGCCTATATATATCCATATACCCTAAAACGATTGGGGAACAGAATAGATCGGGAGTTCCGCCGCCGCAAGCCTCTGTAGCCACCAAAAACCAATCGGGACCCTGTTCCGACACCCTGCCGGAGGGGGAATCCCTCACCGGTGGCCGTCTTCATCATCCCGGCGCTCTCCATGACGAGGAGGGAGTAGTTCACCCTCGGGGCTGAGGGTATGTACCAGTAGCTATGTGTTTGGTCTCTCTCTCTCTCGTGTTCTTGATTTGGCACGATCTTGATGTATCACGAGCTTTGCTATTATAGTTGGATCTTATGTTGCTTCTCCCCCTCTACTCTCTTGTAATGGATTGAGTTTTCCCTTTGAAGTAATCTTATCGGATTGAGTCTTTAATGATTTGAGAACTCTTGATGTATGTCTTGCCGTGCGTATCTGTGGTGACAATGGGATATCACGTGATTCACTTGATGTATGTTTTGGTGATCAACTTGTGGGTTCCGCCCATGAACCTATGCATAGGGGTTGGCACACGTTTTCGTCTTGATTCTTCGGTAGAAACTTTGGGGCACTCTTTGAGGTTCTATGTGTTGGTTGAATAGATGAATCTGAGATTGTGTGATGCATATCATATAATCATACCCACAGATACTTGAGGTGACATTGGAGTATCTAGGTGACATTAGGGTTTTGGTTGATTTGTGTCTTAAGGTGTTATTCTAGTACGAACTCTAGGGCTGTTTGTGACACTTATAGGAATAGCCCAACGGATTGATTGGAAAGAATAACTTTGAGGTGGTTTCGTACCCTACCATAATCTCTTCGTTTGTTCTTCGCTATTAATGACTTTGGAGTGACTCTTTGTTGCATGTTGAGGGATAGTTATATGATCCAATTATGTTATTATTGTTGAGAGAACTTGCACTAGTGAAAGTATAAACCCTAGGCCTTGTTTCAACGCATTGCAACACCGTTTGTGCTCACTTTTATTACTTGTTACCTTGCTGTTTTTATATTTTCAGATTACAAAAACCTATATCTACCATCCATATTGCACTTGTATCACCATCTCTTCGCTGAACTAGTGCACCTATACAATTTACCATTGTATTGGGTGTGTTGGGGACACAAGAGACTCTTTGTTATTTGGTTGCATGGTTGTTTGAGAGAGACCATCTTCATCCTACACCTCCCACGGATTGATAAACCTTAGGTCATCCACTTGAGGGAAATTTGCTACTGTCCTACAAACCTCTGCACTTGGAGGCCCAACAATGTCTACAAGAAGAAGGTTGCGTAGTAGACATTAACACTCTGTTTGTCTATGTATTCACACATGTACTAAGTTTCCGGTTAATACAATTCTAGCATGAATAATAAACATTTATCATGATATAAGAAAATATAAATAACAACTTTATTATTGCCTCTAGGGCATGTTTCCTTCAGCGACTGCATATGCCCATCATCAAAAGTGAGCTCCTCGAGCTGATCTAGGGCGGGAGATCGGAATCAGTCGTCAAGCTTGTCTCGGTCCTTGCCATTGGAACAGAACTTGCCCATTCTAAGGCCTCTGGTTGGGCCAAGGTGATTGCCGAGGATCTTGGAGAACGCATCCAAGCTTTTGCGATAGCCATGGCAGAGCTCGTGGGTGCCGATGAGGTCGAGAGGGCTGGACTTCCATAGGGGGCGCCACCGCCGGGAAAGGACGGTTGTCCGTGCCCCATATTTGATTGGGAGGAGGGAGTTGATGACTGTCAACATATCATCGGGGAGGCTCCTGATGAAGTCTAGGCCTGCTGGAGTCGCTTGCGGTTCTAGCTCGTCCCGCCTCGGCTTGTTGGCGGCCCCGTTCTCCACCTCTGGAGTCTCCTTGTCAGCAGCGCTTTTTGATAGAAATGGGAGTACAGGGAATATTTAGTTAAAACATGGCAATAGGAAAGTATATTGGTAACTAGAAGCCATTAGGTAGGAATATAGTAAGAAAAGGGAATAACAGTTGGTTGCTTAAATACTACACAATTCATTTGATATTGCTGGGTAAGTCAACATGCAGATAGTTGAAAAGAAAACTTACTTCGAACAAAGTTTGGACAGATGATATCGTCGGGGAAGTTACCATATATCTCATGACCAGGCCATTTTATGTGCAGTGCAATTCCAGTGCCAGCTTGCAGTTCATAAAACTTAGCAATTTCTCTCGAAATGCCAGTGCCAAAATACGGGTCACCACTTTCATCAAGTCTTACAGTAGCAACGATTGTAAGCCCATGGTTTGTGTGCAGTATGACATCCCTGCAGTCTTGATTTATGTAAAGGGAAAGATTGTGCACTACAGATTCTGTTGCATAGAAAGGGACGCGCTGCAGGAAATGGTAGGATTGTTAAAGAAAATATGGTAACATGCAAATATGGGCCCAAATTGAAAGAACTGTACAGCAGTCGAAATCGAAGGACAAAAATTAATAATTAAACAGATAGGGTAAACATGATGTCATGGAAATATGAGAGTAACCGAAAGAACAATACATCATTAATTTGCCTAATATAGAAAGAAGAGGGGAAAAAAATCCCCTTTGACGTATATGGTGCATGTGGCACCTTTTATCCAAATGTAGTAATATTTAGAATATGTCCAGGAAAGTAGGCCATGCCAGCCGATTTAGGGTGAGGTTGAACATACCGCGCGCATCCTCAAGTCATCCGGTACGGTGAGATGGAATGTCTGGTGGAGGCCGCAAGGTCCTGATGTGTTCGCGCACTGTACACTCTATGAACGAAAGAAAACCCTCAAATCAGCTCGAATAAAAATGAATTCACGGTGATTTTGGCCGGATGATTAAAGGAGGCAGATGAACTGGGATAAGAGATGAGATAATATCTAATTAAACTAGTTACCTTGTTGTCCATGAGAAAGAACCCTCAGTACGGCATATTCCCCAACCGAGCGGAGCTGAGTTGACCGCGAGCAGCGTCGAGAAAGTCGATGGCGATAGGTGGCGGCAAGCGGAAGTGGCGAAATGCGGTGGGCTTTGCCGGCAGCCTGGAGGCGGCGGCAGGTGTCGATCTAAGTGTTTACTGCTGTGATAGCTGGTGCCAGGCATAGACGCGGAGGAGCTTGTGCAGGTGTAAATGGGGACCGGAGGGGGGTGGTGGGCGGGCTGAGGGTTTTTGTGATGTGGGGATGGTGAGGGTTTTCTTTATTCTTTTTTGAATTGGGTGGTGAGGGTTTTCTGTCCCACAAATAATTTTGGAGGCTACGGTTTGCTAGGGCCAACCGTGTGTGATTGACGAAACAGGCAAAATTAAAGTCATTGCACACGGTTCCAATTTTGGGAACCATGTGTGATTGGCGTACTACCTCCGTCCTGGTTTATTGGTCCCCTTTGTAATTTTTACCAAATTTTGACCAAATATTCAACTAAGAAATGTTTATGCATGTCACCAAAAATTATATCATTGAACACTATGCTCAAATACCCATCCAACGATATAATTTTTGCTGACCTGCACTAACATTTTGTCAGATAAACCTTTGGTCAAAATTTAACACAAATTACAAAGGAGACCAATAAACCAAGACGGAGGTAGATTCCATCAACCGAACTGATTGCATCCATATCCCACGGTTAGACATAAGTAAACATAGATTAAACATACTCAGACATAAATAATAAGCATACACGTACACAAGCATAGTTCAACCATAAGTGTATAGTTCAACCGTCATTAAGCATATACTCAAGCGTACATAGTTCGATCCCACATCTCATCTCACATGTCGGCACGATCCTGAAGCTTCTCCAGGTACTCGGCGTACGCGTCGTGCGCCACCCTGCGAGAATATTTCCGCTTGAAGGAGCCAACAGCCCGTCCTCTTGCATGCGCCAGAACACTTAGATATGCGTCATGAAGCTTGTGGTTGCAAAATGGGCATCGATAGCCGTCGTTCCAGGTCCTAATACGCTTGTTATGCATTACCACATAAAGCGCCCTCTGGATTTGCCTCTTGTACCTCCTCTGGCCATCTTCATCCTCGCTGTCCACATCGTCAGACAACACCTATACAAATAGTAAAACAAATTTGGCATCAAATCAATGATTACATGCCGTGATGTGGGATTAGGAATTTATGGCTATTTATTTATACATATCCAGAGATTATGGTTCGATTTTTAAGCACAGTCGTCTATGTACAGACCAATATTAAAGAAAATAATGGCACAAACATATGTAGGTCATTCAAAATCAATTGTCAAGTCCTGGCTAGGAATTATTAGCACGGATACTAACCCTAGTCGGATTACTAGCAGAAATCATTTGCATAGATGAAACAACTAATCACTTATCACTTGTACCATTCAAACAATCAATACACTACACGGATCTAACAAAACTTACTCAGATTTCATGGATTGGGAGAACAGAACCATAGGGTTTCTATTCCAAAAAGGGGGAGGCAGGAGTAACCAGAGAAACCCTATGATCTATTTGACACATAAATGGGTATAGATGACTAACCAGCTGTCCGTCGTCATCGGAGTCGTCGTCGGAGTGGTCGTCGGAGTCGTCACCGGGGTCGTCACCAGAGTCGATGTGGAACTCCGTCTCCGGCTGTGGAAGCTCGACGCCGTCAACGACGTCAGGGTGCAGCAATAACTCGCCGGCGGTGACAGCAACCTTTGTCTCCATCTCCACGCCGTGCTCCATTGCTTTAGCAGCCCCAGCATCGCCACTCCCTCCGATGGGGCGCTTCGGCGGCATCCTCATACACTGACGACTTTGAGGACTGAGAGCGTCGTCAAGGATGCAAGCGGAGAGAGAAAGAGAGGATCGTGTGTGTGGCGAGGATGGGGGGTGCGGCCGCTCGGGCGCACCACTAATATGGAGTTGTGGGGGTTGTGGGAGAGAGGCGGGCGGCGGTCAAACCGATGGCTCGTGTGACGCCCCCGATTCAATCGTACACTAATCATGCACGCAAACATGTACGATCAAGATCAGGGACTCACGGGAAGATATCACAACACAACTCTAAAACATAAATAAGTCATACAAGCATCATAGTAAAGCCAGGGGCCTCGAGGGCTCGAATACAAGTGCTCGATCATAGACGAGTCAGCGGAAGCAACAATATCTGAGTACAGACATAAGTTAAACAAGTTTGCCTTAAGAAGGCTAGCACAAACTGGGATACAGATCGAAAGAGGCGCAGGCCTCCTGCCTGGGATCCTCCTAAACTACTCCTGGTCGTCGTCAGCGGGCTGCACGTAGTAGTAGGCACCTCCGGTGTAGTAGGAGTCGTTGTTGACGGTGGCGTCTGGCTCCTGGGCTCCAGCATCTGGTTGCGACAACCAGGTAGAAAGGAAAGGGGGAAAAGAGGGAGAAAAGCAACCGTGCGTACTCATCCAAAGTAATCACAAGCAAGAAGCTACACTACATATGCATGGGTATATGTGTAAAGGGCCATATCGGTGGACTGAACTGCAGAATGCCAGAATAAGAGGGGGATAGCTAATCCTGTCGAAGACTACGCTTCTGGCCACCTCCATCTTGCAGCATGTAGGAGAGAGTAGATGGTAAGTTCACCAAGTAGCATCGTATAGCATAATCCTACCCGGCGATCCCCTCCTCGTCGCCCTGTTAGAGAGCGATCACCGGGTTATATCTGGCACTTTGAAGGGTGTGTTTTATTAAGTATCCGGTTCTAGTTGTCATAAGGTCAAGGTACAACTCCGGGTCATCCTTTTACCGAGGGACACGGCTATTCGAATAGATAAACTTCCCTGCAGGGGTGCACCACATAACCCAACACGCTCGATCCCATTTGGCCGGACACACTTTTCTGGGCCATGCCCGGCCGTGGAAGATCAACACGTCGCAGCCCTACCTAGGCACAACAGAGAGGTCAGCACGCCGGTATAAATCCTATGCGTGCAGGGGTCTGGGCCCATCGCCAATTGCACATCTGCACGTTGCGTACGCGGCCGGAAGCAGACCTAGCCCCCTTAATACAAGCGCGAGCTTACGGTCCAATGCGGCGCGCGCCGCTCAGTCGCTGACGTCACGAAGGCTTCGGCTGATACCACGACGTCGAGTGCCCATAACTTTCCCACGTAGTTGGTTAGTGCGTATAGACCAAATGGCCAGACTCGGATCAAATACCAAGAACTCGTAAAGCGTGTTATTTTTAAGTATCCGCGGACGCCGACCAGGGCCAGGCCCACCTCTCACCTAGGTAGTCTCAACCTGACCTGTCGCTCCGCCACAAAGATCCACACAGAGGGCTGTCGAGACAAAGGTCCTTTCAGCCCCCAATCCGTGAATCACTCGCGGGTGCTCCACGAGCCGACCCGACTTTAGTCACCACATGTATCATGTATAAAGTATATAGTATATACCCGTGATCACCTCCCGAGTGATCACGACCCGATAGTATAGCACAGCAGACGGACAAGAATGTAGGGCCACTGATGGAAAACTAGCATCCTATACTAAGCATGTAGGATTGCAGGTAAAGGTAACAACAGTAGTGGCAAAGACAGGCTATGCAGCAGAATAGGATTAACGGAAAGCAGTAACATGCTACACTACTCTAATGCAAGAGTGTAGAGAAGAATAGGCGATATCTGGTGATCAAGGGGGGGGGGGCTTGCTTGGTTGCCCTGGCAAGAAGGAGGGGTCGTCAACACCGTAGTCGATCGGGGTACCAGCAGCAGCGTCAGTCTCGTAGTCTACCGGAGAGAAGAGGGGGAAGAAACAATGAATACAATGCAAACAGATGCATATCGATGCATGACATAACAAGTAGCGGTGCCAGGTGTGCCCTAACGCGGTAGGAGGTGATACCGGCGAAGGGGGAAACATCCGGGAAGGTATTCCCGGTGTTTCGCGTTTTCGGACAGATGTACCGGAGGGGAAAGTTGCGAGTTTGCTATGCTAGGGATGTGTGGCGGACGAACGGGATGCGTGGCCAGATTCGTCTCGTCGTTTTGAGCAACTTTCATGTACAAAGTTTTTTCATCCGAGCTACGGATTATTTTATATTAATTTTTAAAGATTTAATTCATTTTTACAATTAACAGAATTTAATTTAATTAGAAAATGTAATTATGACGTCAGCATGATGTCAGGGTGATGTCAGCAGTCAACTAGCCAGTTGACCCAGTCAAACTGACATGTGGGTCCCACCTTCACTGACTGTTAACTAACCTAACAGATTAATTAACTAAACTAAGTGATTAGGTTAATCTAATCAGGATTAATTAAGTTATTTAATACTTTAATTAATTAATTAATATTTTAATTAATTTTAATTATTATTTATTAATTCATTTTCTTATTCTTTTTTTTAATTTCGTTCTGGGCGTGGGGCCCATATGTCATAGGCCCAGCGGGGCATAACGGGCGCACGGGCGCTGGGGCGTTGCGGGCGGAGCCCCGTGAGTGTGCGGGCGCGGCCAACGGGGCGGCTGGGCGACGGCGGCAAGGCGCCGGCCAGGTGGGGCGTCAGAGGTGAGGCGCGCGGCGGCGCGCGCAAGCTGCAGCGATGGAGGTGGTGGCAGGGCCGCGCGGCGGAGCAGTGGTCGGGGCGGAGGGGCGAGGCTGAGGTGAGCAGCAGCGGCTGCAGGGAGGCCACGGCAAGGCGGGGCGCGCGCTGGGCGGCAGCGGTCGCGGCCAAGGGGGTCAGCTGCGGGAGCAAGGGCGCGGTGGGGGAAACGGTGGGCGTAGCCGGCGCGGCCGAAGGGGCACAAACGCGCGCGGGAGCAATGCTCCGGGCATGGCGATGGCGAGCGTGGCCGCGAGCGACGTCGAGCAGTGCATGGGTGAGGAACGGAGGGGAGAGGAGGAGCGGGGTACCAGCAGTAGCGAGGAGAGCGAGCCGATGGAGGCCAGATCCGCGACGGGGACTTCGGGATCCGTACTTCTCCGGCGAAGAGGCAGCTTGGCGCGGCACGGACGCGGAGGACCAGGCAGGTGCGGCCCTGGCAGGAGCTTCTACGGCCGGTGGCGCGAGGACGACGATAGGCGGCGGATCCCTGGGCGCGGGCGCGGCAGCGGCGTGGGGCTTCGGCGCGGCGAGTGAACGGGATGGGGCGCAGGGGCGTGGTCACCTCGATCCCGATCTGGATCGGGGGAGTGGGGGGAGAGAGAGCGAGTGGTGGGGGGGGGGGTGCGTGGTGGTAGTGGGTTAGGGTTTCGGTCGGGTGCAGGGGGAAATAGGCCATATAGGCCAGGGGTATTGGGGTGGGCCGGCTGGCTGCCAGGTGGGCCGAGAGGCCCAGGGAGAGGGGGGGTTCTCTTTTGTTTTAGTTTAGTTTTCTGTTAGTTTGTTTTTCTATTTTATTTCATTTCTTCTTTTCTGTTTTATTAAATTTCTGTATTTATGAAATAACCAAGTTGTACCTAAAATATTATTAATACTTATGCCACTACCACAATTAACTTGGCACCTAATATAAAAATCGTTTGTAATTGTTTATTATTTTATAATCATTTAACTAATTGTTTTTGCTACTATTTTATTCATTTTGAGTATTTACATATTTTATACAAGTGTGGTTTCTCCACCTTTATTATTTAGGATTTATCTGTCCCAGCTTGAACATTTTAGTTTTAATGTTTGAAAACTTTTGATGTTTGTCTTTATTTTAAATTTGAATTCGAACCGGTTTCGAACTAACGCGGGTTTGTCAACAGCAACCGAGGTGACGTGGCATCATTAGCAGGGAATTACTGTAGTCTAATTATCCGGGTGTCACAATTCTCCTCCACTACAAGAAATCTCGTCCTGAGATTTAAGAGGGGGAGTAAGGGGAAAGGGATTTGGTTACGAAATTCTAACAAGTCTTCTCGGTCTTGGTTGCTCTTTTCGAAGAGGTCGATCCATAATGTTGATGTCTTCATACCTCGGCTACAGGTCATTATGATGAAGTCGTCATCCTTTCTTTGGAGTCTTCATTGTACGTATGAAGGACAAGGGGTAACTTCGGAAGAACGGATCTCTGAAAGGTTGACTATCTGGTTGATAACATCGGGGATGGTGGTGGAAAGTAACTCTCGAATGGAAACTTAAGACAATATCGAGAGCAAAGTAAGTAAGTACCATGAGATGTTTCGAGCGGGTAGGCAATCGTTCGATGCCTGAAACAAAGTGTGAAATGGGTCCAGAGCAACGAAAATAAGTATCGCGTCTGATACTATATTAGATCATCTCTAGTAAGGTGGCTGGTGATCTTCATACGAAGCCAATCGTGAGGAATAACTTCGAAGATAGGGGTATACAGGATAGTCAGGTTTCGATCCTGGGACCTGTGGTTTATGGGCCCAGCATGTGGGTTAAAAGTAGAAAGGGCGGTGATATTTTGCACAGTCATGATAACAATGCATGTCAGAGGATAGCCTATCAATTATGTCGGCCACGTCGGTACCAAGGGCGAGGGACGAAGAGAACCATTTTCCTGCTCGTTGAACGAGGCGGACCAATAGGCAAAGTTCTCGTCCATCGGTGGCTACCGGAATGTCATCATCAATAGTAAGAGGGTCTCAGTGACAGAGTTGTACATCGAGGTGTTTGCATATGTTGGGAATTATTTCTGCTTAGATCATATAATTCCCAAGAAAGGTCAAACAAAACCACGGAAAGGAAAATGTGATTTCCAGATTAATCAGAACAATGGAAAGGAAAATGTGTTTAAACACATATTTCAGGGGTATATCCTTCCCAAGGACAAGCAGAGCACGATATCCATGACATGATATAATGTGGAAAACTCTTTAGGTAAGGGGAAAGAAATTTCATGACATTACCCATACAACGGTGTTTGGATAATTGAGCAGGAAACATTTAACATTGGGCTTCAAATGTTCTTGTTGAAAATTGGAGTACCATAGACATGCTTCGAGATAGCATTGACATGGCCAACAGGTGAAGATCAGACTTTGGAAACACAAAGGATCCATCAGGAACACCTTATAGAATAAGTCTTACAATTTCCTCATGGAAGAATGGCTAACCTTGATAAAAGGATACATATACTACAACAATAGGTCCTCTGGCCAGGGGTGCTAAGCAAAGACACCACCTTACCGGGTTATTTAGAGACCAATGTTATAACTCTTGGAAAATGTTCCAACCATCATATCTGACCGAGTTTCAGATCTGATTGGTGTCAGGGTATCTCAGACTCAGGATGTCTGAGAAGCAAAGGTGCAACACAATTTGACGGGATGACATTGTAAGATTCTCGGGAAATGAACTATGGAAGCAAGTTCTGAAACAAGAGATCATCATTAAATTAAGGAGAGGGTGAGGAGGTGGCCGATGAACTCAGCGACAATTCATTGAGATTTCCAAAAAGATGGATTTCCACAATCATGCGGACAAGGAGATAACATTTGTCAGATCTGACGATATAATGATGTATGCTCGAGGGAAACATACACAATTAAACAATGGTTGAAAGGTGCACCTGAAATATGGGTTGGGTTGCACGACCAATGTCAGAATGGCGATTCAGCAACCAGCACACTAAATTGGAATTATTGTCCATTAACTCCGAAGCAATAGGGTTGCTAGAAATACTGAAGTCTCATAATAGAGTTCATTTGCCAGTATTCCGGTTAGCAACGACACAGGGAACCAAGAAACAAAAGGAGATTGCGAGAAGTATTACCACATCAAGAATTCTTAAGAGGTGTAACAATTCTACAACATTCTTGACATAAAAGATGGTAATACTCCAGCGTAAAGAACAAATGCTGGATAGCAAGGAACTCAAGGTATAACACAAAACACGAACAAGTTTGTGTTGGGGGAAGGCGAAAAATGTTGTCGATGATAACACAAATCATCGAGGGGAAAGGATGGTATTTCCCATCATGAATTCGATTGATATACTGGAAGAGCTCAAAATGTTGATGATCATCACGACAGAATTGTCGAGAGATTTCATGAAGGTGTAATCGATCGGCGATGACATCAAGTCAAAGGAATGATGAAGCGAAAAGTTATTGGAACCATGAGTACGTCACAAACTCGAAATCAAGCTTGTTGTTCAAGGACAAACGATATGACGAGGAAGATCGATTGTAAGATTAGCTCATCGTTGAAATTTGTGCTCCGGGAAGAAGGACCCGGTAGCACAGTTAAAATTTAGCACGATAATGATATAGCCAATCAGGCTAGGAATGGCGTGATCGGGTACAAACTCGTAAGCAAAGAAGACTACTAACGGTTTTTTAATCACGATGCGGACTCGATTCAGTTATCGGTGTTTCTGGAGTGTTTAATGACTCAGAGCCCGTGAAAAATTGGAATCAGTGAGAATATAGTACTTGATGGAGAACTCATAAGAAGTTATGCAGTTCCGTGATAATCTCGAGATAGTAGGGTGTAATACTCGACGAAAGATCAAAGTAAAGGTTGGACTGGTGCATTGATCTATAGAGGACAAGTGGTTTTAACTTGTGTGAGAAATTGATTCAAAGGGGAACAGTATGGTCAGAACCACATTTGTAAATGATCAAACCACAGATACAAGCACTTATAACAAGGGGGTAACTATTTTGCGAGAAGCTTCCATGATAAGATCTACATCGTGTCCATGGGCATGAACGCAAAGTTCAAGGTCGACTCCCACTTCTTCAATGCATAACCTTTCATTCACTTCTCGCGTTTGATGAAGTTGCAGTGTTGAAAATTTTATCTGGCAAAATACCAGAAGAGTATGACTCATGAAAACTTTTGAGTTCACACATATTATGGAAGGCATAGGTTCAACCCATCGGGGCATCGTGGAAACATATACCACAAGCTTCAATAGTAAATATCACCAGCTCGAAAGCAGAGCATGGTTGGCCAAATCAAGGAATAGGATTTACCAAAGGCATTATGTATCAGGGAAAGAACTTCCAAAGTGATTGAATATGAAGGACGTTGTCGCATAAAATCCAACAAGGTTCTGATGGTCCATAAAGGATCTGATGTGAGTATCGGCACACAACTAGAGGAAGAATCAATGCAAAGACCTTGGATTATAGAAACAACTAAGTAACTTAGAGCTCAATTGCAAAGGAATTATGATTTACAAAGCGAAGGATCAGAAACAGATGCTCTGATCAAGGATGGATAAGTTCAATAGACATAGGGGCACAATCGACGACAATTTGATTGGCGAGAACCAGCTCACGTTTCAAATGACGTCTGAGCCGGAAGGATGAATTCTAGGATCTGGTTGAGGATTGCGAGCATTCGCAACAAATTGAATCAACTGACTCAAAAATGATAATGACAGGAGATGCCAATAAGATTACGAGACTTAAGATTAATCATAATGCAAGTAAGCAAGAATTTCAAGAGAAAAAAGGCTCCTGAGGATTTTCGGAAGATCGAATGGTATTTTGAACACTTTTGTGAAATACTTGAATCAACTGGGGATGAGCGGATAGTCGGTAAGTGCGAGAATTATCCGTAGGGGTATTCAGGTGACAAAGAACAGCAAGGCAGTAAGCTCAAAGGATTGTCGGAACAACAGAGAGAATTTCGGGGTATCTTGTAATAACAAGATCAACTGGGGAACATTGTATGAATGGCGAGTATACGTGGTTATCCATAGGAGTTTATCGATGGAAGGGAATTGCAAAAGCGATGAACACAAGTTCTCGGGTTAACAGCGAAGAGTGTCTTCAGGGTCTTCACATGCAGCAGACAATCATCAGTAATAAGGGGCTCTCCGGGTGAAAGTGATAACGAGATCCTAATGTTAGATTCAGCAAAATTCATTTAACCCGAATAGGAGAGAGATCAGAGTCCCAGAGTAAAGGTCGAAGAGTAAAAGATCCTAGTACCACCCAATGGCGACGTGGGCCCATAAGACACACAACCATGTTAGTAAAAGTTTTTGCAATGTCTAGACTCGACTTCGGCCAAGGAGTGTGGAAGGGGGATTCCTACAGGCAGTTGGCTCTGATACCAACTTGTGACGCCCCCGGTTCAATCGTACACTAATCATGCATGCAAACATGTACGAGCAAGATCAGGGACTCACAGGAAGATATCACAACACAACTCTAAAACATAAATAAGTCATACAAGCATCATAATACAAGCCAGGGGCCTCAAGGGCTCGAATACAAGTGCTCGATCATAGATGAGTCAGCGGAAGCAACAATATCTGAGTACAGACATAAGTTAAACAAGTTTGCCTTAAGAAGGCTAGCACAAACTGGGATATAGATCGAAAGAGGCGCAGGCCTCCTGCCTGGGATCCTCCTAAACTACTCCTGGTCATCGTCAGCGGGCTGCACGTAGTAGTAGGCACCTTCAGTGTAGTAGGAGTCATCGTCGACGGTGGCGTCTGGCTCCTGGGCTCCAGCATCTGGTTGCGACAACCAGGTAGAAAGGAAAGGGGGAAAAGAGGGAGAAAAGCAACCGTGAGTACTCATCCAAAGTACTCGCAAGCAAGAAGCTACACTACATATGCATGGGTATATGTGTAAAGGCCCATATCGGTGGACTGAACTGCAGAATGCCAGAATAAGAGGGGGATAGCTAATCCTGTCGAAGACTACACTTCTGGCCACCTCCATCTTGCAGCATGTAGGAGAGAGTAGATGGTAAGTTCACCAAGTAGCATCGTATAGCATAATCCTACCCGGCGATCCCCTCCTCGTCGCCCTGTTAGAGAGCGATCACCGGGTTATATATGGCACTTGGAAGGGTGTGTTTTATTAAGTATCCGGTTCTAGTTGTCATAAGGTCAAGGTACAACTCTGGGTCGTCCTTTTACCGAGGGACACGACTATTCGAATAGATAAACTTCCCTGCAGGGGTGCACCACATAACCCAACACGCTCGAACCCATTTGGCCGGACACACTTTTTTGGGTCATGCCCGGCCGCGGAAGATCAACACGTCGCAGCCCTACCTAGGCACAACAAAGAGGTCAGCACGCCGGTCTAAATCCTATGCGCGCAGGGGTCTGGGCCCATCGCCCATTGCACACTTGCACGTTGCGTACGCGGCCGGAAGCAAACCTAGCCCCCTTAATACAAGCGCGAGCTTACGGTCCAATGCGGCGCGCGCCGCTCAGTCGCTGACGTCACGAAGGCTTCGGCTGATACCACGACGTCGAGTGCCCATAACTTTCCCATGTAGTTGATTAGTGCGTATAGACCAAATGGCCAGACTCAGATCAAATACCAAGAACTCGTAAAGCGTGTTATTTTTAAGTATCCGCGGACGCCGACCAGGGCCAGGCCCACCTCTCACCTAGGTAGTCTCAACCTACCTTGTCGCTCCGCCACAAAGATCCACACAGAGGGCCGTCGGGACAAAGGTCCTTTTAGCCCCCAATCCGTGAATCACTCGCGGGTGCTCCACGAGCCGACCCGACTTTAGTCACCACATGTATCATGTATAAAGTATATAGTATATACCCGTGATCACCTCCCGAGTGATCACGGCCCGATAGTATAGCACAACAGAAGGACAAGAATGTAGGGCCACCGATGGAAAACTAGCATCCTATACTAAGCATGTAGGATTGCAGGTAAAGGTAACAACAGTAGTGGCAAAGACAGGCTATGCAGCAGAATAGGATTAACGGAAAGCAGTAACATGCTACACTACTCTAATGCAAGAGTGTAGAGAAGAATAAGCGATATCTGGTGATCAAGGGGGGGGGGGGGCTTGCCTGGTTGCCCTGGCAAGAAGGAGGGGTCGTCAACACCGTAGTCGATCGGGGTACCAGCAGCAGCGTCAGTCTCGTAGTCTACCGGAGAGAAGAGGGGGAAGAAACAATGAATACAATGCAAACATATGCATATCGATGCATGACATAACAAGTAGCGGTGCCAGGTGTGCCCTAACGCGGTAGGAGGTGATACCGGCGAAGGGGGAAACATCCGGGAAGGTATTCCCGGTGTTTCGCGTTTTCGGACAGATGAACCGGTGGGGAAAGTTGCGAGTTTGCTGTGACACCCCAAAATTTTGACCTTGTTTTATTAATTAAATTTTTTGCTAGGAAATTAAATTTTTGTTTTCTGGATTTATCTTTGATTCCAGAACCCCTCTTCTCTTTAATATTGTGGGTTTTTACCTCAAGTGGAAGCTTTCCAAAAGTATTATTGGACTTGTATACTCTCTCTATAAAACAATTCTTTATCAGTGGATTTAATTGCATAATTGCTTTTCCTGAGATTTATTCTTTTAAAATGATTTTCCATGAATTTGGAGCCTCTGTTGCACTGGAACCATTTGATTAATGCATTTAAAAATTTCACCAAAATTTGGGGATGTCATGTGATGTTTCCACATCACTTTTATGCAAAAACATCTTTTGGCCATTGGAGATTTTGAGCTCTGCACCAAATTTTCAAATCTGGTCCAGTAGGTATTTTTGCACTACAACCTATTTAAATATTCCTCTAAAAATTCTTCCAAGTGTTTGGAGATGTCAGAAGATGCATATAATTCAACTTTATGCAAAAACACATTGGTGTTCTTTGAAATATTTGAGTGAATCAACCTCATTTTCATTTTGGTCCAACTTAGTGATTTGTATTGCAACCCTAAATTATCTTGCTCTAGTAAACCTGAGCTTTTTCCTACTTATAGACCTCCCTGCAAAACCCTTAAGCCCAGGAGAGTGGACCCATTGGAGGATTTCTAGTGCATGCAATGAAGCTTTGTTCTTGCTGCCCAAAACTGAAAGTTTGCAAAGCTTGCACTAGCAAGTTTCTGGTTTTGCCCAAATGATCTTGCCATCATCACCTACATCTAGGGAGACCCTGATCTGGAGTTTTTGGCCACTCCAAGAGTTGCCTAGATGCACTTAGCAATCTGTCGAGCACCTTGTGTGCATGGTCAGTTTTGTCATGATTTTTGCCTTTGCACTGTGACCTTGCACCTCTGGACAAAATAGCATGTCCACTAAGCTCCTAGAAGACTCTAACCTAAACCTGCTACTTGCCAGCCTCACCCAAGCCCTGTGGCATGCATTGGCATTTCGTCGAGCAGCTAGCGTGCGTGCTCTGGGCGCGCCCGGAGCGCACGTTTTGCACGCGCGCGCACCGAGTCATCGCGTCCCTCTGCCGTCGCCTCGCACTCGTTCTGGCCCTTGGCCACCCGCAGCCAGCACGCCCGCCCCTTCCCTCACCGCAGAGCCGCCCCTGGAGCCCCATAGTTCCGCCGTCAGGTCGGCCACGGTGACTAGTGGCCGGCCACAGTGGGCTCCTGCCCTGGACAGCGCCGCCCAAGCCACCCGCGCGCGCCAGCTGCCCCTGGAACAGCCCGAGCTCACCCACAAGCTCGTCGGCACGTGCTCGTCCCCGCCACGTCATCCTGCGGCTACAGAACGGCGGTCGCCGGCGTTCTTATCCTCGGCCGTCGCGGGAACCGACCTTCCCCGGCTATAAATGGCCCCAAACCTCGCTCGAGCATCCTCGGCAAACCGTAGAAGTGCGCCACCTCGCTCAAGTCGTCTGAAACCATCGCCTTCCTCACCTCCGGCAGGATCGGCTGCCGCCACGCTCCGGTTCAATTCGTCGTAGTCATAGCCTTCCCCGCCCATCTAGTGCCACCATCCTCCTCCCCTCGACCTCACGGAGCCGCCCAGCCTCTCAAACGCGAGCAAGAACCACCATAGCTCGAAACCCCAAATCCTCCCGAGACGCCGTCCGCCGCAAAGCTCGCCGCCGGCGACTCCCTTCGTCCCCGCCACCCTAGCGACCACTGGGAGGACCGCCCTGGAACCACGGATCCATCCCTGCCCTCGGATGCCATCGAGGAGCACCGTTCACCGGCGAGGATCGCCGGAGCCCCCGCCTCGGCTCGGATAGAGGAGGAAGGAGGCGGGGGACTAGTCAAACCTGACCAGTGGGCCCGCTGGACCCACTGTCAGTGACCCAACCCCGCCACCACGCGTCTAAGTGGACGCGTAAACCCCTGAAGTACGTCTCCTCTGCTTCGAAAACGTACTTTCCCCCGAAACGTTTTCTTTTTCTGATTGTATTAAAAACAGAACTTTGACTGGCTATATCTTTTAAAATAAAACTCCAAATGAGTTGATTCCTTTTCCTAACTTTCTCAAATTCTGTCTAGTTTATTTTAGTATTTATTTGAAAATTTTCCAAACAACCTTTTTGTACTGTTATAAAGCTATGTATTAATTTAAATTTTCATAAAATAGGATTTTGAAGAAGAAGGCAACTTTCAAAAAATGCACTCCCTCTTGCATACTCTTGAAGGCAAGCATTCTGAACCCTGGCATAATATTTTTGTGTGGTGTTTTGATACGGTTACAACACCACCTTGACTTGGAGCATACGTTATTTTATGTGACGAAAAAAATTATACGCATGAGTGCACAATGGAGATTCTTTGCTGTTAGAAATGGATATGCTAGTGATAGTGATCATCCTCGTGAGCTTTTCATGCATACCGGAAGGAAGCCGGGAAAGTCGTGGTCTTGGGTAGACACGAGCTTGTCCCTAGTTCCTCGTCGAGACGAGTGTGTCCGGTATGGCATGATGAGGTATGATGAGCGGTGATTCTGTCTGTTAGTTGAAATATATTTGTTATGCTAATCATACAGGGAATACTGGAACCTCCTGAGTCGGCCATAGATCGAGTCTTGTTCCAGTAAACCCCCATACTTGTTTCGTACTACCACTTGTCCCTGCCGCAGGTAGGGTACGGTTCAGTAAGTTGTCAACCCCTTCCTAGCACACACCGTACAGAGAGGCCATGGTGGAAGATACCGGATGCATCCGGTAGGCATGCCACCTGGTCCGGGGGCATGGGTATTTCCGGTTGGGACCGAGAGGGGGGCACCCCTTAGAGCGCGCGATATAAATTTGATCCCATGCTAAGTCGAGGTTGTAGCCTCCCAGTTAGAGTTTTGCTTGACAGGTGTCGTGGGTGATTCCAGACACCGGTAAGTTAAGCTGGTGTGTGCGGGTCAGGTGTGTTTTCAATTAAAAGACCGTAGGCGGAATTAGTCCCG
The DNA here is from genome assembly GCF_018294505.1 of Triticum aestivum. NCBI lineage: Eukaryota > Viridiplantae > Streptophyta > Magnoliopsida > Poales > Poaceae > Triticum > Triticum aestivum. The sequence continues at coordinate 292,763,509 of NC_057808.1, read as the reverse complement.
ATGGACTAACTAAATCCGTTACTCGTGGGTAAAGAGTACACCCTCTACAGAGGTTAAATCTGTTCGGATAGCCATGTCCATGGGTAAGAACTACAGTCTGAGATGGGTCTAGTGACGGTTTTTTCGGAGGAGAAACGGCTAAACCAGAACATTGATTATGACCTATGACATATGAGGATTATGATTATTATTATTGTGGACTAACCATTTACATTATTTGAATTATTGAGTATCCCTGGGACGGTTCTACCTCCTGGATACTCACTGCGACTATTCTCTTATACGCCCTTTATGTGGTATCGCTCAGACGCCCGACTGTGGCATGCTTGTTATTTCTACTATTTATAAGCCCTTTATGTGGTGTCGCATAGACGCCCGACTGTGGCATGCTTGTTATTTCTACTATTTATAAGCCCTTTATGTGGTGTCACGCAGACGCCCGACTGTGGCATCCTTGTTATTTCAACTATTTATAAGCCCTTTATGTGGTGTCGCATAGACGCCCGACTGTGGCATGCTTGTTATTTCTTTTATCTATAAGCCCTTTATGTGGTGTCGCTCAGACGCCCGACTGAGGCATGATTTATCTTTTAGCCTTCCGAGGCGTCGCTTCAGACACTCGATCGGTGCATTCTATTTCTACTCCCGTATTGCATATTCATATTTCTCCCGCATGTGTGCATCATGGATTTCATTTATTTCGTGACAGACGTTATGATCATAGAATATGTCGGAGCATGATTATCCCTTGTTATATTATACCCGTGTTCATAATGTATGCGAGTACATTCAGAAGTACTCACTGGCTTGTCCCTGGCTATTGGCTTGGCCAGATTTCTCGCATGGAGAGGAGCTTGCGATGACAGCCCCGGAACCTACGCAATGATGATAGCAGCCTCGCGAAGATAGGAGTTACCCTGGTCAGCTGTCCCTGTGGGAAATGGAGTCCCATAGACGCAGATGAACCACAAACCGCTTCCACCATCAACCACTAGAAACCAAGTGTTGTACTCATAGGCCACAATGGTCTTGTACTACATATTTTGTACTTTGCTTGGAATTTCTGTATCAAGTTGGTGCCTCATCAGCTAACAGAAATCCTGGGGCTGGTGAGCACAAGCGCCATTTTCTGGAAAACTAATATCCCGAAAATCCGGTCATGACATTTGCTATGCTAGGGATGTGTGGCGGACGAACGGGATGCATGGCCGGATTCGTCTCGTCGTTCCGAGCAACTTTCATGTACAAAGTTTTTTCATCCGAGCTACAGATTATTTTATATTAATTTTTAAAGATTTAATTCATTTTTACAATTAACAGAATTTAATTTAATTATAAAATGTAATTATGACATCAGCATGATGTCAGGGTGATGTCAGCAGTCAACTAGCCAGTTGACCTAGTCAAACTGACATGTGGGTCCCACCTTCACTGACTGTTAACTAACCTAACAGATTAATTAACTAAACTAAGTGATTAGGTTAATCTAATCAGGATTAATAAGTTAATTAATACTTTAATTAATTTTAATTATTATTTATTAATTCATTTTCTTATTCTTTTTTTAATTTTGTTCTGGGCATGGGGCCCATATGTCATAGGCCCAGCGGGGCATAACGGGCGCACGGGCGCTGGGGCGTTGCGGGCGGAGCCCCGTGAGTGTGCAGGCGTGCGGGCGCTGGCCCGGGCGTGGCCAACGGGGCGGCTGGGCGCCGGCGGCAAGGCGCCGGCCAGGTGGGGCGTCAGAGGTGAGGCGCGCGGCGGCGCGTGCAAGCTGTAGCGGTGGAGGTGGTGGCAGGGCCGCGCGGCGGAGCAGTGGTCGGGGGCGGAGGGGCGAGGCTGAGGCGAGCAGCAGCGGCTGCAGGGAGGCCATGGCAAGACGGGGCGCGCGCTGGGCGGCAGCGGGTCGCGGCCAAGGGGGTCAGCTGCGGGAGCAAGGGCGCGGTGGGGGAAACGGTGGGCGTAGCCGGTGTAACGCCCACGATGCGGCTATATCTCCCACGTGTCGAGGCACGACTTAGAGGCATAACCGCATAGTGGTTTTGTCGCAAGAAGGGTCATCTTCACACAATCCCATGTAATGAACAAGAATAGGATAAAGAGTTGGCTTACAATCGCCACTTCACACAATACATAAATATTATTCATACATCATCCAAAATACAAGCATATGGACCGACTACGGTCAAAATCCAGATGAAAGTAAGACAACCCCAAATGCTAGATCCCCGATCGTCCCAACTGGGCACCACTACTGATCATCAGGAAAAGACACATAGTAACGACCACGTTCCTCGTCGAACTCCCACTTGAGATCGACGCCATCATCTGCACTGGCATCGTCGGCACCTGCAACTGTTTTGGTAGAAATCTGTGAGTCACGGGGACTCAGCAATCTCACACCTGCGAGATCAAGACTATTTAATCTTATAGGAAAGGGAGGTGCAAAGAGGTGGAGCTGCAGCGGCAAAAGCATATATGGTGGCTAACTTGCGCAAATGAGAGCGAGAAGAGAAGCAACGGAACGGACGTCATCTAGCAATGACCAAGAAGAGGTCTTGAACACCTACTTACGTCATGCATAACTCAGACCGTGTTCACTTCCCGGACTCCGCCGAGAAGAGACCATCACGGCTACACACGCAGTTGATGTATTTTAATTGGGTCAAGTGACAAGTTATCTACAACCGGACATTAACAAATTCCCATCTACCTCATAACCGCGGGCACGGCTTTCGAAAGATAATACCCTGCAGGGGTGTCCCAACTTAGCCCATCATAAGCTCTCACGGTCAACGAAGGATAAACCTTCTCCCGGAAAGACCCGATCAGTCTCGGAATCCCGGTTTACAAAACATCTCGACAATGGTAAAACAAGACCAGCAAAGCCACCCGAATGTGCCGACAAATCCCGATAGGAGCTGCACATATCTCGTTCTCAGGGCACACCGGATGAGACATCCTACGAGTAAAACCAGACCTCGAGTTTCCAGGAGGGGGCCCCGCAGTCTGCTCAGTTCGGACCAACACTCGAAGGAGCACTGGCCCGGGGGGGTTAAAATAAGATGACCCTC
>NC_057808.1:292757991-292759920 GCF_018294505.1 Triticum aestivum | reverse complement strand
GAGTTTTATTCAAGGCGAACTGTCAAGGGTGTCCCATAAATCACCCGACCGTGTAAGGAACGCAAACTCAAGGAACAGAATCCCGGTATAACAGTAACTAGGGCGGCAAGAGTGGAACAAAACACCAGGCATAAGGCCGAGCCTTCCACCCTTTACCAAAATATATAGATGCATTAATTAAATAAGAGATATTGTGATATCCCAACATATCCATGTTCCGACATGGAACAACTTCAACTTCACCTGCAACTAGCAACGCTATAAGAGGGGCTGAGCAAAAGCGGTAACTTAGCCAAACAACGGTTTGGTAGGAAAGGATGGTTAGGGGCTGACATGGCAAAATGGGAGACATGATATAGCAAGTGATAGGGAGCGGAGCATGGCAATAGAGCGAACAACTAGCATAGCAAAGATAGAAGTGATTTCGAGGGGTGGTCATCTTGCCTGCAAGATTCTCAGAGTTGTCGAAAGCTTGATCCTCGTAAGCAACATGATGCAAAACATGTATGATATGCAAGATATGATATGCGATGCATATGCGTGCTCCGGAAGGAAAAAGATGAACATGGCAGTAGCTTGGCAAACCAAGCATGCCACTGGAAATATGAGATGATTTCGGTCGAAATCGATATAAAGATCACCGGAAACGGATGCAGGGTTTGCAAATGGCAAGCAAAACAAGAATGACACGAATCTGCGATTAACAGCAAGATAGCACATAAAATGCAACAAGAAACAATTCTACAGCACGCCAACATAGCAACAAAGCATATGACAGTAAACTACAGGAGATGCTTGACAAAAGATGAACACTGAGCTACGGCTAGTTCACAACATATCAAGCTCAAACAAGCATGGCAAAAGTGCAAAAGATTACAGGTTCACAGACTTGGTGAAAAACTGGACATGGCAGTAAACAGCATCAGGTAGCAATGTTCAGAGCACGTAAACAACATGCTATAGGATCTTAACATAGAAAATCAAGGCATGGAAGTGTTCTACTAAACGCACATGACAAAAGTCCCTTACTGACCATAAGCCAAAAAGGACCAGAAGATATGATGGCAAGCATGTAAACATAGCAAGTTTCGTTATCAGATCACAGACTTAGCAGAAAACAGAGCATGGCAGAAATATTAATATGTAGGCCTCTTTGTGAGCTTGACGCACTCACTACAGAGCAATGCATGACAAAACAAGCATACCTACAGCAAGATGGCATGTTTATGAAGCTAACCATGGCAAGAACAATTGCATAGCATGTATGGATCAACTACAATAAGCTTGGCAAAATTGCATATCATGTTAAGAATCTGCCAGAAATATTTTATAGCAAAAGTAGAGCAAGATTGAGTCATGCTATGGCACTCCATAATTGCAAACAATTGCAGGAATGGATCAATTACAACTATAGCTACAAAACTATAGCTACAACTAGTCAGCACAGAGATCACAAAAATACATGGACTACACCACTGGAAAGATGGCATGGCATACTTCAAAACACATGTAGAGCTCATGCTCATAAGATGCACAGATTAAATGATACAAAAATGACAAATCTCCAAGTTTTGATAAGAACCAGAGAATAACAGCAACTAGCCCTCTTCCAACAGAGATTTGGGCATCAAGATGTCCTTTAATGAAAATGGTGCAATTGAACAAAATGAAGAGCATCGCGAGGCGAACAAGTTGACATATTACACGCGCGAATCGGAGCTACATGCACGGAGTTATAGCTATACGAACAGAGGCACTTGCTGATGAAATTCAAAGACTTGGAAAAAAATAGAGGGGCGAGGAAAGTCAACGGGCTACCAGATCCGATCGAGGGAGCTCGGCCCGATGGAGTTCGCCGGCGGGAGGAGAGGAGAGGGAGGCCGCGGCGGCGAGGGGGGGCCGGAGTGGCGCCGGAGGGAGGAGGAGGCG
>NC_057808.1:292747877-292757385 GCF_018294505.1 Triticum aestivum | reverse complement strand
CGGACGCTGATGTGGCGGCGCGCGATTCGTCCGCCGGCGCGGGCGGACGTGTCCGGCGCGGGTGGACGTTGTCCGGCGGCGCGAGGTGGAGGACGCTAGGGTTAGACTGCGATTTTGTTTTTCGGGATGCCCACATATTTATAGGTAGATGGAGCTAGGAGGCTTCAAATGAGGTGCGGTTTTCGCCCACACGATCGTGATCGAACGACCTAGAGCATGGAAGAGAGTTTGGTGGGTTTTGGGCTGGTTTTGGAGGGGGTTTTTGCTGGACACTCAAATGGACATTGCGGATGCCCGGTTAACCGTTGGAGTACCAAACGACCTCCGAATGAAACAAAACTTGACCGGTAGTCTCCGGGTGGTATATTAATGCCACTTGACAAGCCTCGGTCCATTCCGAGAAAGTTTGACACACGCACACGAAAGAAAACAAGAGGGGTGCACCGGAGGAGATAGGAGCGCCGGATTGGAAAACGGACAACGGGGAAAATGCTCGGATGCATGAGACGAACACGTATGCGAATGCAATGCACATGATGACATGATATGAAAATGCATGACATGACAAAATACAAAACGAAAGACAAAACCCGACAACGGAGGGAAAATCATAACACATAGCCAGAAATGGCAAGAGTCGGAGTTACAAACATGGCAAGTTACATGCGGGGTGTTACAACACTCCACCACTACGAGAGGATCTCGTCCCGAGATCTAGGACTGAAAGAACTCCGGATATTTGGAACGGAGATGGTCCTCGCGTTCCCAGGTGGCTTCCCGGTCGGAATGGTGCGACCACTTCACTTTCAGGAATTTAATTGACTTGTTGCGAGTCTTGCGCTCAGTTTCTTCAAGAATAGCAACGGGGTGCTCATGATAAGACAAATCTTCTTGAAGGTCAATCTCTTCGAAGTTGATAGTGTGCTCAGGCGTCTTGAAGCACTTGCGGAGCTGTGACACGTGGAACACATCGTGCATGTTCGCGAAGTTGGAAGGAAGCTCAAGTTGATAAGCGAGGTCGCCTCTTTTGCTAATGATCTTGAAAGGACCCACGTATCTAGGGGCAAGCTTCCCTTTGATACCGAAACGACGAGTGCCTTTCATTGGAGAGACGCGGAGGTAGACATGGTCTCCGATCTCGAAAGCCAAATCACGGTGCTTACTATCATAGTAACTCTTCTGGCGCGATTGCGCGGCTTTGAGATTATCACAGATGACTTTACACATTTCTTCAGCTTCAGTGATTAAGTCATTGCCAAGAAGTTGGCGTTCACCAGTCTCTGACCAATTGAGAGGAGTACGACACTTTCTGCCATAGAGAATCCTGAATGGGGCCTTGCCCGAACTCGCTTGGAAGCTGTTGTTGTAGGAGAATTCAGCATAAGGAAGACAATCTTCCCATTTCATGCCAAAAGAAATGACACAAGCCCTGAGCATATCTTCAAGAATTTGATTGACTCGCTCGACTTGGCCACTAGTTTGAGGATGGAAAGCTGTGCTGAAGCGAATGTTAGTGCCCATGGCCTTCTGGAAGGAGTCCCAGAACTTAGAGGTGAAGATGCTTCCATGATCAGAAGAAATCAATTGTGGAATGCCGTGCAAGGAGACAATTCTGGAGGTGTATAGCTCTGCCAGCTGAGCTGCTGTGATGGATTCTTTGATTGGAAGGAAATGAGCCACTTTAGAGAGCTTGTCGATGACAACGAAGATAGCATCATTTCCGCGCTTGGACTTGGGAAAACCAGTCACGAAGTCCATTTTGATATGATCAAACTTCCATTCTGGGATAGCAAGAGGTTGGAGGAGACCAGCTGGTCGTTGGTGTTCTGCTTTCACTCTTCGGCAGACATCACATTCATTCACGAATTGAGCAATTTCTCGCTTCATTCGAGTCCACCAATACGACTGCTTGAGGTCATGATACATCTTCGTACTTCCAGGATGAATGGAAAGGAGAGAATTGTGCGCCTCGTTCATTATGAATTTCCTTAGATCACCTTTAGGAACCACAATCCGGTCCTCGAAGAATAAAGTGTCTCTGTCATCAATGCGATAGCACTTGTATTTGGAAAGACCCTTGTCGATACCACGTTTCACCTTCTTCACCATGGCATCAAGGAGTTGTGCCTCACGAATTTGATCTTCCAAAGTAGGAGAGACTATGAGGTTGGCAAGAACGCCTTGAGGAACAACTTGGAGATTCAGCTTGCGGAAAGCTTCACAAAGATCCGGTTGGAAAGGCTTGAGAATTAAGCTGTTGCAATAAGCCTTCCTGCTTAAAGCATCTGCAATGACATTAGCCTTGCCTGGAGTATATTCAATACTCGGATTGTACTCTTGAATCATTTCGACCCATCGAGTCTGCCTGAGGTTGAGGTTGGGTTGAGTGAAGATGTACTTGAGACTCTTGTGATCAGTGAAAATGTCCACTTGTCTTCCCAACAAGAGATGTCTCCACGTTATCAATGCATGGACAACTGCCGCCAACTCAAGATCGTGAGTGGGGTAGTTCTTCTCGTTGGGCTTCAACTGACGAGAGGTATAGGCCACAACTTTCTTCTCTTGCATTAACACAGCACCGAGACCTTGGAGAGAAGCATCACAGAAAACTTCATACGGCTTGGATTCATCAGCAGGAGTCAAGACAGGAGCTGTGACTAGTTTCTCTTTGAGAGTGTTGAAAGCAACATCACACTCAGGAGACCAGACATACTTCACATGCTTCTGTAGGAGGTTGGAAAGAGGCTTTGCAATCTTGGAGAAATTCTCAACGAATCTTCGGCAATAGCTTGCAAGACCCAGAAAACTGCGGAGCTGCTTGACAGTTTTAGGAGGTTCCCAATCCACAACTGCGGACACCTTCTCGGGGTTAACAGCGATGCCCTTGGCAGAGATGATGTGACCAAGAAAAAGGACTTCATTGAGCCAAAACTCACATTTGGAGAACTTCACATAGAATTGATACTCTCTGAGCTTGTCGAGCACCAATCGCAAATGTTTGGCATGATCCTGCTTATTCTTGGAGAAGACCAAGATATCATCGAGATACACCAGAACGAATTCATTGGTATAGGGGTTGAAGATGAAATTCATCATCCGAGAGAACACCGGAGGAGCATTGACAAGGCCGAAAGACACGACAGTATATTCATAAGAACCAAAGCTTGTTCTGAATGCTGTCTTGGGAATATCTTCTTCACGAATGCGAATCTGATGATAACCCATATGAAGGTCAAGCTTCGAGAATACTTTAGCCCCTTTGAGTTGCTCAAATAGCTCATTGATGTTGGGAAGTGGATACTTGTTCTTGATTGTCTTCTTGTTCAATGGACGGTAGTCGACACAAAGTCGGTCCGTGCCATCCTTCTTCTTGACAAAAAGAACACCACAACCCCATGGAGAAGAACTCGGTCTGATCAAACCCAGACGTTCTTGTTCATCGAGCTGCTTCTTCAATTCCTTCAGCTCGTTAGGTCCAAGCTTGTATGGACACTTGCAAACGGGTTCAGTGCCTGGCTCTAGTTCGATAACGAACTCAACTGGCCGGTGCGGAGGCATACCCGGAAGCTCTTCTGGAAAGACATCTTGGTACTCGCAAACGACTGGAATTTGAGAGATGGCATTCAATTCGCCCTTCTCATTGAGAAAGAAAAATCGAATGGTTTCATCACGAGCGGCAAAAATAATCACATCCTCAGACGAGTGTGTCAATTGAATTTCCCTGGCAGCACAATCAAGTTGAGCCTTGTGCTTAGAAAGCCAGTCCATCCCGAGAATTAGATCAATATCCGAGTCACCAAGAACAATTGGAGAAGACTGAAATTTATAGTCGCCCATCTTGATGGAGACATCGGGAGCAACCAAACTAGAAGACAAAAGCTTACCCGGAGAAACAACTTGCATAACTTTGGATAAAATCTCTGTGTCAACATTGTGCTTCGATGCAAATGGGTATGCCAAGAAAGAATGCGATGCACCAGTATCAAAAAGAACTTTTGCAGGAATATCATTAACTGAGAGATTACCCATTATCACATCAGTAGATTCCTCCGCTTGAGCTGCATTCATCATGTTCACCTTTGCAGACTTTGGATTATGCTTGACCACTGCATTGTTGGAAGATCTGACAGGAGGAGGAGGAGGAGGAAGACGCCTCTGGTTGAAGCACTTGTTAGCATAGTGACCTTTCTGCTGACATTTGTTGCAAGTCACCTCCGAGAGTGGACGGTGATAAGGAGCATTGGACTTTGGAGCTTGATTCTGAGACTTGTTCTGATAGCTAGAGTTGGAAGAACCATGGCCACCTTTGTTCTTCTGCTGGTAAGGCTGACGAAACGGAGGAGGAGGAGGCAACCAGAACTTCTGTTGCTTAGCTGTCACAAGTGAGGAAGAAGAAGACTGAACTGCGTCTCTGACTCTCTTCTTAGAAGCCTCACACTTGAGCTGAGCAGCCTCTTGCTTCAGTGCCATATTGTAGAATTGATCAAACTGAGTAGGCTCATCAAGAACGAGAGCTAACTGCAGATCCTCTTTAAGGCCACCTCTGAAGTGATAGATCATGCTCTTTTCATCAGGAACGTCTTGTTTAGCGAAGCGAGCAAGTTTCTGAAACTGAATGTTGTATTGATACACAGACATGTTGCCTTGCTTGAGATTGCGGAACTCCTCACGCTTGCTCTCAACAACACTTTGTGGAATGTGGTGCGCTTTGAAGTCCCGACAGAAGTCAGTCCAAGTGATCACACGACCTCCTCTGGAATCTTTGTATTGTTGAAACCAATCAGCAGCTTGGTCCTTGAGCTGGAAAGAAGCGAACTTGACATAGTCCTCAGGCCTGACATTGCTACATTCAAAATGCTTGTTGATGTCCACGAGCCAATCATCGGCATCCGTGGCCTCGGCACAGTAGCTGAAAGACTTGGGCTGATTTGCGAGAAACTGGTTGAGAGTGGCAAAGTGAAACTGATTGTTGCCTTGACCTTGATTGCCTTGCCCTTGAGTACGTTCTTGCAAGAGTTGCAGAATCATCTGAGCATTGGCGTTGGTGGCTGCCATGATTGCTTGCCATGACTCCGAAGGTGGAGGTGGTGGCGGAGGGTTCGCTTGACTCCCTTCATTGCGATCCGGATTCTGACGCGTTGGCGGAGCCATCCTGAAGAGGGTGACATCCGTTAGCATCTTGATAGACAAATAGATAAGTAGAATCAACGGATAGAAATTGCAACATATAGTCTTCACAATAAACATTCGAACGAAGATGAACGAATGAATTCCGTAGTAAATCATCACACTTCCATAAGTTGAGAAGCCACTTGAAAAAGATATGGAATGAACATATGAATTCGAAGCAACTCGAATACCACAATACAAAATAAAACAAAGTATCGGCTTGCAGAATAAGCCGGAACAAACATATGATAGAGGTTTCGTCCGAAGTTTTCGTGGTGGGGCCCACACGGGCTCAATCGTACAACACCATCATGTACAAGGCTGTGCACATGACATACGAAGCGTCCCCGAGTCGGCATAGCCATGGACTCTTTAAGACACTACGAGACCACTGTAAAATCAACCGTATACAGGCGGACCACTAGACGTCGAACCCCAATCTCATATCATGCGTCTGTCGGAAAGATATCCTAAGGCTATTTGAATTCCCACTTATAAACTCCCGAAACTTTCTGGTTATGCAATCTGGTGTAGGGGATACAGGGGACACAAAATATATCACCCAAACTAACAATCCCTAGATCCAGCTGTATCCATCCGTCAACACATAACCAAGAAACCTTCGGAAATCGTTTACCTCAACCTTCGAAAAACATCCGTTATACAAGTTATGGCAATACTCCCGAACTCCCGCCCCATTACTGGGTGGCATCGAGGTGATCTCACCAACAACTGCATAAAAGAGATTTCGATGTCGGCGAAACTCAGGTATTCCAGAACTGCAACGATAAAATTGTGACGACAACACCTCGGAGCTCAACTCCCCGGGACACTGCCACAACCCCTAAATGTCAGGAGGCACCAAGAACAATGTTCTCGTCACAAAACCATCGGAACGATTCCAAGAAACCCGCGTGATCCTAAATTTTTTTTAGTGAAATTTGAGAAGAGAGTAGTCAAAACTTCTACGTCAGGAGACCTCACCAGAGCGACGAAGGGACTGGGGAGTAAAAAGAATCCTACTCTCCGATATATATAATCCTAAGACTCAAAACATTTTGTTCTAGACTCAACAACGCCAGCGATTCGATTAAGCAGGGGGCTCCTTAGTCGGGGATGGCTCTGATTACCAACTTGTAACGCCCACGATGCGGCTATATCTCCCACGTGTCGAGGCACGCCTTAGAGGCATAACCGCATAGTGGTTTTGTCGCAAGAAGGGTCATCTTCACACAATCCCATGTAATGAACAAGAATGGGATAAAGAGTTGTCTTACAATCGCCACTTCACACAATACATAAATATTATTCATACATCATCCAAAATACAAGCATATGGACCGACTACGGTCAAAATCCAGATGAAAATAAGACAACCCCAAATGCTAGATCCCCGATCGTCCCAACTGGGCACCACTACTGATCATCAGGAAAAGACACATAGTAACGACCACGTTCCTCGTCGAACTCCCACTTGAGATCGACGCCATCATCTGCACTGGCATCATCGGCACCTGCAACTGTTTTGGTAGAAATCTGTGAGTCACGGGGACTCAGCAATCTCACACCCGCGAGATCAAGACTATTTAAGCTTATAGGAAAGGGAGGTGCAAAGAGGTGGAGCTGCAGCGGCAAAAGCATATATGGTGTCTAACTTGCGCAAATGAGAGCGAGAAGAGAAGCAACGGAACGGACGTCATCTAGCAATGACCAAGAAGAGGTCCTGAACACCTACTTACGTCATGCATAACTCAGACCGTGTTCACTTCCCGGACTCCGCCGAGAAGAGACCATCACGGCTACACACGCAGTTGATGTATTTTAATTGGGTCAAGTGACAAGTTATCTACAACCGGACATTAACAAATTCCCATCTGCCTCATAACCGCGGGCACGGCTTTCGAAAGATAATACCCTGCAGGGGTGTCCCAACTTAGCCCATCATAAGCTCTCACGGTCAACGAAGGATAAACCTTCTCCCGGAAAGACCCGATCAGTCTCGGAATCCCGGTTTACAAGACATCTCGACAATGGTAAAACAAGACCAGCAAAGCCACCCGAATGTGCCGACAAATCCCGATAGGAGCTGCACATATCTCGTTCTCAGGGCACACCGGATGAGACATCCTACGAGTAAAACCAGACCTCGAGTTTCCAGGAGGGGGCCCCGCAGTCTGCTCAGTTCGGACCAACACTCGAAGGAGCACTGGCCCGGGGGGGGGTAAAAATAAGATGACCCTCGGGCTCGCGAAAACCCGGGGGAAAAGGCTTAGGTAGCAAATGGTAAAACCAAGGTTGGGCCTTGCTGGAGGAGTTTTATTCAAGGCGAACTGTCAAGGGTGTCCCATAAATCACCCGACCGTGTAAGGAACGCAAACTCAAGGAACAGAATCCCGGTATAACAGTAACTAGGGCGGCAAGAGTGGAACAAAACACCAGGCATAAGGCCGAGCCTTCCACCCTTTACCAAAATATATAGATGCATTAATTAAATAAGAGATACTGTGATATCCCAACATATCCATGTTCTGACATGGAACAACTTCAACTTCACCTGCAACTAGCAACGCTATAAGAGGGGCTGAGCAAAAGCGGTAACTTAGCCAAACAACGGTTTGCTAGGAAAGGATGGTTAGGGGCTGACATGGCAAAATGGGAGACATGATATAGCAAGTGATAGGTAGCGGAGCATGGCAATAGAGCGAACAACTAGCATAGCAAAGATAGAAGTGATTTCGAGGGGTGGTCATCTTGCCTGCAAGATTCTCAGAGTTGTCGAAAGCTTGATCCTCGTAAGCGTACTCGACAGGTTCCTCGTTCACGAACTCGTCTCCCGGCTCTACCCAAGACAAGAACGCAAACAAACGGAACCACAATCAACAACGAGAAATGCGCAAGCAACATGATGCAAAACATGTATGATATGCAAGATATGATATGCGATGCATATGCGTGCTCCGGAAGGAAAAAGATGAACATGGCAGTAACTTGGCAAACCAAGCATGCCACTGGAAAGATGAGATGATTTCGGTCGAAATCGATATAAAGATCACCGGAAACGGATGCAGGGTTTGCAAATGGCAAGCAAAACAAGAATGACACGAATCTGCGATTAACAGCAAGATAGCACTTAAAATGCAACAAGCAACAATTCTACAGCACCCCAACATAGCAGAAAAGCATATGAAAGTAAACTATAGGATATGCTTGACAAAAGATGAACACTGATCTACGGCTAGTTCACAACATATCAAGCTCAAACAAGCATGGCAAAAGTGCAAAAGATTACAGGTTCACAGACTTGGTGAAAAACTGGACATGGCAGTAAACAGCATCAGGTAGCAATGTTCAGAGCATGAAAACAATATGCTACAGGAACTTAACATAGCAAAGCAAGGCATGGCAGTGTTCTACTAAAAGCACATGACAAAAGTCCCTTACTGACCATAAGCCAAAAAGGACCAGAAGATATGATGACAAGCATGTAAACATAGCAAGTTTCGTTATCAGATCACAGACTTGGCAGAAAACAGAGCATGGCAGAAATATTAATATGTAGGCCTCTTTGTGAGCTTGATGCACTCACTACAGAGCAATGCATGACCAAACAAGCATACCTACAGCAATATGGCATGTTTTTGAAGCTAACCATGGCAAGAACAATTGTATAGCATGTATGGATCAACTACAATAAGCTTGGCAAAATTGCATATCATGTTAAGAATCTGCCAGAAATATTTTATAGCAAAAGTAGAGCAAGATTAAGTCATGCTATGGCACTCCATAATTGCAAACAATTGCAGGAGTGGATCAATTAAAACTATAGATACAAAACATCCTTACTGAACATCTCCAAAATATGCATGGATCTCTCTGTAGTATCAAGTTTATATGGCAACAAAATTACAGCAGACGAGGACTTAGAGAAATCACTAAGTCCCTGAAAACAGAAATATTACGGGGCCTACTTTGCATGCTTGTGCTAGTCAGCACAGAGATCACAAAAATACATGGACTACACCACTGGAAAGATGGCATGGTATACTTCAAAACACATGTAGAGCTCATGCTCATAAGATGCACAGATTAAATGATACAAAAATGACAAATTTCCAAGTTCTGATAAGAACCAGAGAATAACAGCAACTAGCCCTCTTCCAACAGAGATTTGGGCATCAAGATGACCTCTAATGAAAATGGTGAAATTCAACAAAATGAAGAGCATCGCGAGGCGAACAATTTGACATATTACACGCGCGAATCGGAGCTACATGCACGGAGTTATAGCTATACGAACAGAGGCACTTACTGATGAAATTCAAAGACTTAGAAAAAAATA
>NC_057808.1:292742566-292747019 GCF_018294505.1 Triticum aestivum | reverse complement strand
GGCGCGGTACGGCGGCGGCGGACGCTGACGTGGCGGCACGCGATTCGTCCGCCGGCGCGGGCGGACGTGTCCGGCGCGGGTGGACGTTGTCCGGCGGCGCGAGGTGGAGGACGCTAGGGTTAGACTGCGATTTCGTTTTTCGGTATGCCCACATATTTATAGGTAGAGGGAGCTAGGAGGCTCCAAATGAGGTGCGGTTTTCGCCCACACGATCGTGATCGAACGACCTAGAGCATGGAAGAGAGTTTGGTGGGTTTTGGGCTGGTTTTGGAGGGGTTTTTTGCTGGACACTCAAATGGACATTGCGGATGCCCGGTTAACCGTTGGAGTACCAAACCACCTCCGAATGAAACGAAACTTGACCGGTAGTCTCCGGGTGGTATATTAAGGCCACTTGACAAGCCTCGGTCCATTCCGAGAATGTTTGACACACGCACACGAAAACAAGAGGGGTGCACCGGAGGAGATAGGAGCGCCGGATTGGAAAACGGACAACGAGGAAAATGCTCGGATGCATGAGACGAACACGTATGCGAATGCAATGCACATGATGACATGATATGAAAATGCATGACATGAAAAAATACAAAACGAAAGACAAAACCCGACAACGAAGGGAAAATCATAACACATAGCCGGAAATGGCAAGAGTCGGAGTTACAAACATGGCAAGTTACATGCGGGGTGTTACAGCCGGCGCGGCCGAAGGGGCACAAACGCGCGCGGGAGCAATGCTCCGGGCATGGCGATGGCGAGCGTGGCCGCGGGCGACGTCGAGCAGTGCATGGGTGAGGAACGGAGGGGAGAGGAGGAGCGGGGTACCAGCAGTAGCGTCAGTCTCGCAGTCTACCGGAGAGAAGAGGTGGAAGATACAATGAATACAATGCAAACGGATGCATATCGATGCATGACATAACAAGTAGCGGTGCCAGGTGTGCCCTAACGTGGTAGGAGGTGATACCGGCGAAGGGGGAAACATCCGGGAAGGTATTCCCGGTGTGTCCCATTTTCGGACAGATGAACCGGAGGGGAAAGTTGTGAGTTTGCTATGCCAGGGATGTGTGGCGGACGAACGGGATGCGTAGCCGGATTCGTCTCGTCGTTCTGAGCAACTTTCATGTACAAAGTTTTTTCATCCGAGCTACGGATTATTTTATATTAATTTTTAAAGATTTAATTCATTTTTAGAATTAACAGAATTTAATTTAATTAGAAAATGTAATTATGACATCAGCATGATGTCAAGGTGATGTCAGCAGTCAACTAGCTAGTTGACCTAGTCAAACTGACATGTGGGTCCCACCTTCACTGACTGTTAACTAACCTAACTGATTAATTAACTAAACTAAGTGATTAGGTTAATCTAATCAGGATTAATTAAGTTAATTAATACTTTAACTAATTAATTAATTAGTATTTTAATTAATATTTATTAATTCATTTTCTTATTATTATTATTATTTTAATTTTGTTCTGGCGCGGGGCCCATATGTCATAGGCCCAGCAGGGCATAACTGGCGCACGGGCGCTGGGGCGTTGCGGGCGGAGCCCTGTGAGTGTGCGGGCATGCGGGTGCTGGCCCGGGCGTGGCCAATGGGGCGGCTGGGCGACGGCGGCAAGGCGCCGGCCAGGTGGGGCGTCGGAGGTGAGGCGCGCGGCGGCACGCGCAAGCTGCAGCGGTGGAGGTGGTGGCAGGGCCGCGCGGCGGAGCAGTGGTCAGAGGCGGAGGGGCGAGGCTGAGGCGAGCAGCAGCGGCTGTAGGGAGGCCACGACGAGGCGGGGCGCGCGCTGGGCGGCAGCGGGTCGCGGCCAAGGGGGTCAGCTGCGGGAGCAAGGGCGTGGTGCGGGAAACGGTGGGCGTAGCTGGCGCGGCCGAAGGGGCACAAACGCGCGCGGGAGCAATGCTCCAGGCGTCGCAATGGCGAGCGTAGCCGCGGGCGACGTCGAGCAGTGCGTGGGTGAGGAACTGAGGGGAGAGGAGGAGCGGGAGGTGCTCACGGCGGCCGTAGGGAATGGGCAGTGGGGCTCGGGGTGGTTGACGGGGACGACGACGACGCAGGGGAGGAGGCGACAAGGGCGTCCGACGAGGAGAGCGAGGCGAGGGAGGCCGGATCCGCGACGGGGCCTCTGGGATCCGTACTTCTCCGGCGAAGAGGCGGCTTGGCGCGGCACGAACGCGGAGGACCAGGCTGGTGCGGTCATGGCAGGAGCTTCTGCGGCCGGTGGCGCGAGGACGACGATAGGCGGCGGATCCCCGGGCGCGGGCGCGGCGGCGGTGGTGGGGCTTCGGCGCGGCAGGTGAACGAGATGGGGCGCAGGGGCGTGGTCGCCTCGATCCCGATCTGGATCGGGGGAGTGGGGGGGAGAGCGAGTGGTGGGGGGTGCGTGGTGGTAGTGGGTTAAGGTTTCAGTCGTGTGCAGGGGGAAAATAGGCCATATAGGCCAGGGGTATTGGGGTGGGCCGGCTGGCTGCCAGGTGGGCCGAGAGGCCCAGGGAGAGGGAGGGTTCTCTTTTGTTTTAGTTTAGTTTTCTGTTAGTTTGTTTTTCTATTTTATTTCATTTCTTATTTTCTGTTTTATTAAATTTCTGTATTTGTGAAATAACCAAGTTGTACCTAAAATATTATTAATACTTATGCCACTACCACAATTAACTTGGCACCTAATATAAAAATCATTTGTAATTGTTTATTATTTTATAATCATTTAACTAATTGTTTTTGCTACTATTTTATTCATTTTGAGTATTTACATATTTTATACAAGTGTGGTTTCTCCACCTTTATTATTTAGGATTTATCTGTCCCAGCTTGAACATTTTAGTTTTAATGTTTGAAAACTTTTGATGTTTGTCTTTATTTAAAATTTGAATTTGAATTCGAACCGGTTTCGAACTAATGCGGGTTTATCAACAGCAACCGAGGTGACGTGGCATCATTAGCAGGGAATTACTGTAGTCTAATTATCCGGGCGTCACAGCTCGCCTCCCGGTGAGCCTGCGCACCGGACTGCTAGCATGCCTACCAAAGATTCACACAGCTACTTGCACGCCTCTCGATGATACTGCGCAGCGAGCACGCCTCCATCAATTCACACACCTGCACGCATGCCTCCCGGTCTGCCTGCGCGGTGGACTGCTCGCATGCGTCCTGTCAAGTCATGCCTGCTCGCACGACACACGGGTCATGCGGCGACACATATATTGTTTTTCTATTTGGATGATAAATGCTGCCACTTTATTGCTTAACCGAAGCATGGCATGTATCCATTGTTGGTTTAACGGTCAGGGTTTGAATAAATAATCTGTTTGGGATATTGGTTCCCAATTATTAGTAATCTCCCATTTGTAATTAGATAAAGATTACATCAAAACTGGTCTCAAATTTGACAAAAAAGTACAATGCCACTTTGTATTGGTATCCATATGACAACACGATAAGTTTCATGAACTTCAAATAAGTTTTGGATGTACTAGAATTTAAAAATCAAGATTCTCAATGTTTGAAATTTGTTGCAGGGGGAGTAAACATGCACCCAGTGAGACACATCTGTTTTTGCAATCCATTTAGGTGCACCGTCACGTGTGCATGTAGCTGAAATTTGTTTTTTGCACATTATACCCGTAGAAAATCAATCAATTAATCTACTAAAACGTCTTAATGATCTCTGTGATTTTTTTGAAATGAAAACGTCCCACCTTTGCTAACATATGTTCACCGTGGGATAATTAATTTAACATGCATCGTAGTTGCGGTGGGTGCGTTTGGGGGTGGCGAGTGGCTCGCAGTACACTACGAGTTGTGAGCCACCGTGTGGGTTGGCCATTTTGTTATGCAGGCCGGTGCTACATCAGAGTCATGAATTCGTTATTTAAAACATTACACAACCCTTTCATACATACATGTTTTGGCCACATGCAGTCGATGGTTGTTCTACACGACACTCGATACTCGCGTCTGACGCTTTCTGTGGGCCCGCGAGCACTACAAAAAAAAGACACATCCGTGACATTTTGGGCCGAACGAATTTTTTTTCTGTCATACATATGACACTTCTATGACGATAATTGTGACAAAACACGGTATCATCATCGATGTGGTGGGCTCCTACTTCTATGAAAAAAAATCATGACAGAAAATGGGCTTTTCGTCCTGGGCGGGCCGGAGACGCAGCTGCATGACATTCTTTGGGCCTTCCATGACGGAAAAAACCATGGTAGAAGCGAGGGGGAGGAAAATTTTGGGGAGTTCCCGGTTACAGTGGGAGGTCGAGGGCCGAGCGATGCGCGTTTCTCTCGTACACGTACACGCGTGTGTGCGAGGCGTTGGCTCTAACTGAACCCGAGCGAGGTGTTGGGCTCTAACTGAACCCGAGCGATCGATCGATGGCTGTTAACTGAACCCGATCGAGCGATTCCTTCGCTACTGCTGCTAACTGAAGCCGATCGATTGGA